>NC_082704.1:104396625-104700554 GCF_949987515.2 Delphinus delphis
CTATAAATCAGGCATTTGATGGAAGCTGAAACTGAACAGGACCCTGTGGGGCCCTCCCGGGTACAAATACTTTCCATGTCTCCCATTTCTTGTTTGTAGGAAATGGACTTCACTCAGCCTCCCAGACCTTCCCTGAGTTCCAAAGGGCAGATTCAAACAGTTTCTAATTAGGGAATGGAGGGAATGCAGAAACAGAAGAGCAGTCAAGAAACAATAGTGTAGCCTTGGGGCAGGGTCCTGGTTCCTCCTGAAGAAATATATATAACAGAATCATTGAATCCTTCTGCAGGAACTAAGGCCCCTACCCAGGTGGACGATGGTAACTTCAGGCTGAGCACAGGATTCCTGGAGCACTGCCCTGTTACCACACCACCAACCAATCAGAAGAAAGTCACATGGCCTTGGCAGCCCTCACCCCTATGCCCTTTTGCCTATGAAAACTTCTCCCCCCAGACCATCAGGAAGTTTGGGTTTTTTGAGCACTAGCCGCTTGTTCTCCTTGCTTGACACTGCAATAAACCTTCCTCTGCTCCAAACACTGACACTTCGGTTTCTTTGGCCTCACTGTGCATCGGGCACACAAACTTCCATTCAGTAACAAAGTCAATCTCTCAGTTCTCAAGTTTATTTCTTTTGAGGGCAAATGTGTGAGATTCTCCATTTCATATCCCCTGGTTCCATTTTAGATTAAAATTCTTTCACACCATCATTCAATGAACACTTACAGAGTATAACTATTTGCTAGTACTGGAGATTCAGAGAAGAATGAAAATAAAAAAGAAAGGGAAGGAAAAAACACAATTCCTATCCTCCAATTTCTCATAGTCTAGGATTGGGTTTCCTAAACTAAAATGCTTTGAAGGGCATCAGGGGGTCCTTGAACCCAACAAAACTTTTGGAAAATATTATGTGTATATTATTTCATTTTCTGGGAAAATATTCTTAGCTTTTATCAGATTCTCAAGAGGTTTGATAAATGAGATTGCAGGGGAGGAGGAAAATCATTTTCCTTCTACCCCTCTAGGTTCTTGGCTGAAATGCCCCCTGTAGTAAAAGACAGATTAACTGGAGAAAAACATACACAAGTTTAATGACATGTATACCTCCTGTATACATGGGAGATATCCAGGAAAACTGAGTAACTCCTCAAAGTGGCCCAAGCCACCACCTTAAATACCATCTCCAGCTAAAGACAAAAGATGCTGGGGGTGGGGAAGGCCAGTTATGGGAGGTTTTCAGGCAAAGCACAATAAACAAGAGTAAGGTTGTGATGCAGATTCAAGTCTCTGCCTTCTCCATTAATAAGAGTTCTTAGAGGTTTAGAGTCATCCTTGTCTTCCTGGTACAGTGAGGGAGATGTCCTTACACAAGGAGATTTCCCTTATACATGTAAATGTCTCTTACAAAAGGGTAACTTCGCAGTTTTCAGAGCCTTTCTTATGTCTGCTGTTTCTTAAAAATAACTAGCTTAAAATAATCCTTATGCCAAGGAAACATATTTTGGGGTGGAAAATTCTGCTCCCCTTCAAGATTCAAAATAAATGAAAAACCACTGATTCAAATACAACTGTGGACTCAGTAACAGGTACTGTCAGGAATCTTAAAATATAATTTTCCTACACAAGCTCTTTAAAAGACCAATTTCTCAAAATCAATTGAGCAACAATTTGTTAGTTACTATTTTTACAGCATAGTAAAACTGTAAAAATCCTTGCAAAGACAAAAGAAGTAATGATCTATCAAAAACTAAATTACAACCTTATATTTAATAGAACCCATTCAAATAATTAAAATCATTTATATACAACAAGATTGTAAAAAATGGTCTTAAATGTCATTTAAAACATCAAGGATAAAAAAAAAAATCAAGGATGGTTTATCTTTGTGAGAGGCAGATAAAAGGACTGTTGTGGTGAACTGAATTACCTTAAGAGCAGGAAATCAACTTAGTAATCTCAAACATAGAGCTCATCCATGTTTCTTTGGGTAACCACATACTTTCTCATCCAAACAAGAACATTTTTTTTTTTAATAAATTTTCATTTATTTATTTATTTTTGGCTGCATTGCGTCTTCGTTGCTGCACGCGGGCTCTCTCTAGTTGCAGCGAGCAGGGGCTGCTCTTCCTTGCGGTGCACAGGCTTCTCATTGCGGTGGCTTCTCTTGTTGAGGAGCACAGGCTCTAAGCATGTGGGCTTCAGTAGTTGTGACACGTGGGCTCAGTAGTTGTGGCACGTGGGCTCAGTAGTTGTGGCTCGTGGGCTTTAGAGCACAGGCTCGGTAGTTGTGGCACATGGGCTTAGTTGCTCCGTGGCATGTGGGATCTTCCCAGACCAGGGCTCGAACCCGTGTCCCCTGCATTGGCAGGCGGATTCTTAACCACTGTGCCAGCCGGGAAACAGGAACATTTTTGATAGTGAAAAGGAGCACTAAAAATAATCAACAGTCATAAACCAGGATGTATGGTCATCCCAATGTTGTTCAATATATTAAAAATATTAAACTTGAGTTTTTGTTATTGTTGTATTGGTAGGCTTTTTCCCCCCATTTTATCTGCTTTGCTTTGTTTTCTTTTTTATTGAAGGACCCAGATCTACAGTCCTATAATCACATATAAACCAGCCTTATATATTGGCTGATTTATACTTTAGAAATGCTATTTTCATGAGACTGTAATTTTTTTTAAGTCCTTACCTACAAATTTTACTTCCTCATCAAGGAAAGAGTTCATCCTATAAAATCTAGTTGCATGCAAGGACCAAGATTCTTGGGGGATCCAATAGGCCAGATGACCCCCTAAACCTCTCTATAGCAGAAATCCAGAGAATCATATTGTATTTTTAACTAAACCTCTAAACTAGGAAATCTCCAGGCTCTGATGCCTGTACAAAACAAAGAAATCATTTAAATATAATATTACTATGTTTACCTTTTCTTTAATTCTTTTATTCCTTGTTGCCAATATCTTTAGCATACTGTAGTAGAGCAGATTTGCCACCCTAAAATATGTCTCTTTGGCATATTAATTACTGTATTTTAAGCTGCTTACTTTCCAAGAAACAGAAGACAAGGGAAAATTCTGAAAACCAAGTGAGAGTTACACTTTTGTAAGAGAAATTTACATTTGTTAAGGAAAATCTCCATTTGTAAGGGTGTCTTCCTCTCTGTACCAGGAAGTGGAGGATGGCCAAATCTCTAGAAACTGTTATCTTTGGAGAAGGCCAAGACTTAAATCTGCATTACAACCATACCCTTGTTTACCATGCTTTTCCTGGGAACCTCCCATAACTGACATTCCCCACCCTCAACATCCTCTTTTGTCTTTAGCTGAGGATGGTATTTAAGGTGAGGGCTTCAACCATTTCCACGAGTTACTCAGTTTTCCTGGGTCTCTTGCATGTGTACATGTTACTAAACTTTTGTTTGATTCTCTTCTATTAATCCATGTCATGTCAATTTAATTCTTAAACCAGCCAGAAGAACCTAGAAAGGCAGAGGAAATACCCAAGGACTAATGACTTGATTCCAAGTAGACGTCAACTTTTGTCCTTTATTTCTAACCTGGTTTCTGAGTTTCCTTAGAGCCTAAACTACTGGCATGAACTTTCAGTCTATCAATGAAATCCAATAAGAAGGACATTCTTGTTGACATCCAATAGTTTATCCCTTGTTAATTCATGAGTAAGTCATTCTTTTAATTTTCAATTGATAATTTATCAGCCACAATAAAAAGCACATTTTGATTAGCATTGCCTTCTACATATACTTTCTGTCTTATTATATTTTAGAAATTAGTCTATCTCCTAAATGCCTGGCAAATTTAAGAACAAGATGCTACCACTTGAGGGGAAGGGTGATGAAGAACAAAATCAGAGGCAGTGGTTGAAAATGTCAGTGGAAACTCATTAAAAAATAATATTCTGTGTATTTAAAAAAAAACCCAAAACTGAAGAACATTGATTCTGGCAGAAGTAACTGCCCACCCTACAATTATTACTTTGGTGATCAACTGAATATAAAACAAACACCTACTCTCAGACGAACTAAATCCTTTAAGAGATCCATGCTCCAGAGCAACCTAAAGATCTTTTGCTTTGCACTGGATCCAAAAGGAGATTTTTCTCAGTTTTTCTCTACACTGACTCAGGAAGAGCCTTCCTGAAATGACATTAAAGTGGGAATTCTAAGGGAAAAAAATACTGTCTGTTGAGTTCATGACGTAGTTAATAATAATTTCCAGAACAAGTTTAAAGTAATAAAAAGTCAATGGGATTGGTACTGTAAAATCTGTCACATAAATGCAAAGAGAACATAACCCCCCAAGATAGCTTTCCCATAAATCTCGCCACCAGATAAAAAACAGCTTTGGGGTTAAAAAGGAGAGACCGAGTCAGTCCTATCTCCAGCAATATCCATAAATAATTTACCGCTAGCTTGTAAACAACAGAGCAGCACAGTATGAATGCCAAAGAGGGTCTTTATGTGTCATAAAGCCACTCAAAAGTGCACTAGCTGCTGCAAGTCTGACTGTGAGCTTTGATGTGCTGGAAAAGAAACTGCTAAGATGAGGTTATCAGTTAGCAGAAAACAATTTCCCTCATACAGAGAAGCAGACTGACTGCTGTGCATCTGACACAGACAAATTGGAATTTAAAAACAGGGGTGCATAATGTGAGGTAGCTGGGAAAACGAATCTTGTATGCTCCTTCTGAATGACCAGAGCTGAAGAAAAAGGTGGTGCTTCCTCCAAAGTAGGGTTTCTCACCTGGCACTGTTGAAATTTGGAGCAGGTAACTGTGTTGTGGGTGCTGTCCTGTGCATTGGAGGATGCTTTTAGCAGCATCTCTGGCCATTACCCGTCAGATGCTAGTAACACCCCACCCCTCTACCCCCAAGCAGTTGTGCCAACCAAAAATGTCTCCAGACATTGTCAGGTGTCCCTTGGGTAAGGAAAATCACCCCTGGTCGAGAACCACTGGTAGTGGAAGGCAGAACATTATGAAATTATTCTAACGCTCACATGGTGGCTTTATTTACATTTCTAATTTTATTTTATACTTTTTAAAATTTTTGGCTGTGCCGCGTGGCATGTAGGATCTTAGTTTCCCAACCAGGGATCGAATCCGCACCCCCTGCATTGGAAGCACGCAGTCTTAACCACTGGACCGCCCGGGGAAGTCCCTACATTTCTAATTTGATCCTGCTATAATGAGCTTTCTTTCCTAAATCCAAAAACACTTTGAAAGTAACACTACCTGTTAAATGTCACATCCTTCCCCCAAGCACCTACCCCCAATCAAAAATAGTGAAATAAGTCTGCATTTTATTTCATATCATGTAAAACAATAAAAAAAATTACAGTGAAGCCTCTCAATTTTCCTGCAATATTTTTTCTTTTAGTATCTTGACAAATACTGTACACAAAGCAGTGTTCTACGATGCAAAGGTGGAGAATCCTAATAAAGACCAGCTCTTTATTAATACTGAATGCATGCAACTATTCAAATCACAAAGCCCTGCTAAGCACAATGTATATTCACAATCATAAACAATGCATAAAGGACGTGGATTCAGGACGAATTAAATTAAATATTATGATTAAAAAGTATTGGGAGTAGGGCTTCCCTGGTGGCACAGTGGTTGAGAGTCTGCCTGCCAATGCAAGGGACACGGGTTCGTGCCCCGGTCCGGGAAGATTCCACATGCCGCAGAGCGGCTGGGCCCGTGAGCCATGGCCGCTGAGCCTGCGCGTCCGGAGCCTGTGCTCCGCAACGGGAGAGGCCCGCATATTACAAAAAAAAAAAAAAAAAAAAAGTATTGGGAGTACACAAAAAGGCACAATAATGTAATTGTACACAAATGCCTTTAGTCTGTCAGGTCTCGAAAATGTATGTGTTGAAAGTATTGGGGAGAAAGAATTTTCCTCTACCCTTCAAAGGTCCTTCTGCTGGTCTAATAATCAAATCGACATGAGACAGATTAACAGGAGAAAAACAAAGTGATAAATGTTGTACGTATAGGAACCCCACATACACGAGAGGTTCCAGTACAGAAAGGTAAAGTGAGGTATATATGCCACCCTGAGCTAAGGAATGAGAAAGGTGTCTGGGGCTTCAAAGGGGAGGAGGGCAGTTCACAGGACAAGAAGAACAAGAGTAGATGTTTGGTAATTAAATATTTACCCCGCTATATAGATGGATAACTCAGATAAAACTGATCTCTGGTAGTAATTCTCATTCTGGGCAAGACCCCCAGTTTAAATTCTTCCAGTTAGCTAAGGGAGGAGCAGCGGTTTCTCTTGAGCCCCCAGGGTCTCCACTGCCTTTAGTTCAAAATAATCCACAGGCCAAGGTGGCACATCTTGGGGAGGCTCATTCTGAACCACTTCAGAAGACTTACCATTTTGAAATGCTGGCCTCTAAATCCTTATCCGTTCTGTGGCTTGCAATGCTTGATGTCAAAAGCTCTGCTAGAACTTTTTTTTTTTTTTTTTTTTTTTAGGTTTGGCTGCGTTGGGTCTTCATTGCTGCACGTGGAGCTTTCTCTAGTTGTGGCGAGCGGGGGTTACTCTTCGTTGTGGTGCTTGGGTTTCTCATTGCGGTGGCTTCTCTTGTGGCGGAGCACAGGCTCTAGGCGCGTGCACTTCAGTAGTTGTGGCACGTGGGCTCAGTAGTTGTGGCTCACGGGCTCTAGAGCACAGACTCAGTAGTTGTGGCGCACGGGCTTAGTTTAGTTGCTCCACGGCATGTGGGATCTTCCAGGACCAGGGCTCAAACCCGTGTCCCCTGCAATGGCAGGCGGATTCTTAACCACTGCACCACCAGGAAAGTCCCGCTAGAACACCTTCAAATTCAATTTAATTATAAAACTTTGCTTAAACTCTGCTTCTAGCTTCTACTCACCCAAGGCCAGAACCTCCAAGTCAAATGAATGATAGAACTAATGGAGCTAATGAGATATCGCCTTGAATTGCTTCATAAAGCTTTCGATCTAATAAGTCATTAAGGTCTGAGTATAAATTTATTCCACTGAGATTAATAGCAGTTTGATCATATTGACTGAATCCAAATGAGTCAATTGGATCATGATGGTCAATAAATGTTGATCTAAATTATAAAGAGCAGCCAGGGTCCAGGGTAATGAAGCTTACAATAACCTATACAATGTGTCTTTTGTTAAGGAACGTTGCCTCTGAGAATAAAAATAAAGCTTAAGGTAACAGCATATTAATGTTGACATTCGATCCCAAAGAAAACTGTAGAACCCGTGTTCAGGTATAATCAGAGCCATGCTGCTGTAGCGCTTTGTGATAATATCATTAACTTGCTTTAGTATGTCTTTTCACTCTCAAAATAATGAAACTGTGTGAGTACTGTGGACACCAACATCTATATAATCAATGTGGTGGGCATTGGCAATAGTGAGTTTTTAGTTAACTTCCACACTGCAAAAAGAAAAAAAAAGAAAGAATAACTCATAGAGATATAAATGCTCTTTGACTACTTAAATTACACAGTAAATAAGATAAAGAGTGAACAAATAACTAACTCATGAATGACCGTAATGACGACTAGTTATTATGTGTCGCATACTACGGGTTGACTCATTTAATTCTCACAGCTGTAGGAGATAAGTGTATTGTCTCCATTTCATAGACGGCAAAACTGAAGCATAGAGAGGCTACACAACCCTGCTATTTAGTGGTGGAGGCGGTCTTTGAATCCACAGAGTCTGATTTCACAGTGTACAGTCTCGATCATTATACGGCACCGTCATTTACAAGAAGGAATTAGATATCTGAAGACTTGCGAGAAAGATGTTTCAGGTAGAGGGATCAGGCCACGCAAAGGCTCAGGTAGAGAAGAAACTTAGCATGCTTGAGAAAAAAAACGATTAAAACACAAGAGACTTGAGTAAGCTGTCATTTATATTATGTACATATTAAAAGCTTAGTTTCTCTGCATACCAGCAGTAACCAGCTGGAAAATATAATGGGCAAAAATTCCATTTACTCTAGCAAAAAAATAAATGTGTGTGTGTGTGATGCCTAGAAATAACACACACTCTCAGTTTTGCTTTGCAATCTTCTATTTACTCTGTTTTCAATCCCTGTGCAGAATGCTCAGTCCCTCCTCTCCTGCCCATATAAACCCGAATCTTCCCTATCGAGTGTCCCAATTCAAGCACCTCTACGTGACATCTCCTATATCCACACATTTATTCCATTCTATTTATTTTGGTTCCTGGTAACAGGATCCTTCCCCTACAGCAGCTGAGACCTCCTTGAGTTCACTTGGTAAACCTCCTACGGCAGGATGAACTTTTTCAGCATTAATTGATATGCCTGTAAACTCCACCACACAAACTCACCCCATCCTGTACTTCTTTTTAACCTACACGACGCCCATACCACCATGATTTGAGGCTGTAAGACATGAGGCTACCATTACCCTGCAAGAGTGATTATCATGATAGAACAAATCCCCGTGAGGTGCAGTGAGTATCATAAAACCGAGAGACAAGGTTTTGAGAGCAGAGAAGGAATCTGGTCCATCAGGCCTGAGTCACCACCGCACAAAGCGCAGTAGGCCTGAATCAGTCTTGCAGACTTGCAATTGCTCCCTGCCACCACTGCACGTCCTGGGAAAAAGCCAAATATCTTCTCATGTGGTACTGATGAGACCCAGAGCACCAGTGGGCACACAGACACCTCGCCTGATGCCAATGAGGAAGAGTGACCACAGCTGAAGACGTGTAGCCCGGTCGACCTCAGTAGATACCAGCGCAGGTCACGTGACCACAGCTTGGAAGCCTGGTGCCACCAGGCAGCGGTGCTACATCAACCTGGAACTTGGCTGCCATCTTGAGAAGAAAGAAGGAAATTTCTTAATGAAGTGCATTCGAACCTTAAATAACCACTCGCCCAGAGCTCACTGCATTTCAGTTTTGTGCCACTGGAAAGATCAGGGGCTTCAAATAGAAATAGGGTGAATTGAATTAGAGAAAAAATAGTCACAATTTTGGACACATAAAAACATCACTTGGAAGTATCATGTCCACTGCACCATAAACTACAAGGACAAATCTCATTCGACATAAGGGACAACCATGTGCTGTCTCAGTTGCCTCAAAGGAATGTAGTTTGCCCCGGTTTAGGAAAAACCACAGATGTATCTACTACAAAGAACAGCAGGAGAAATGACTGTATTGCCTGTCTTCTAGGGCTGAGAGGAAAGTGGGGGAGGGAGTGACTATCTGTGTGATCTACCATTGTGTGGTATGATCGAGTGCAGTTTTGCACCTTGGCCTTTCACATTTGCTCACCCCAGTATAAGGAAACACTCCGGTTTCCACTGGTATAAAGGAAAAACCCAGGTCTTCCCTACTTTCTCTTTACTGTGAGTTTCCTTTACTACTCACACAAAATACACTTCTAACATTTTTTGGTCACCAAATATGTTTGGGTTTTTACCCACAATAACCAATTCTCTGTGATGCCAGCTAGGTGTACTACAATTCAACAATTCTGACACGACCCGGACGTAGCATCATGTCCCACAGGTAAAGGATTCAGTCCTACAAGACCCACTCCTCAGGTTTGCCTGATTTGCTACAGCAGCTCTCAGAATGCAGGAAAACAGTTCACTTACGTTTACTACTTATGTCAAAGGACATGAGAAAGGATACAGATGAATATCCAGACGGAAGAGACGCACAGGGCAAGGTAAGTGGGGAGGGGCGCAGAGCTCCCATGTCCTCTCCTGGCACCCCCATATGGTCACCAACCCGGAAGCTCTCTGAACCCCCATACTTTGGGGATTTTATGGAGGCAGGCATGATCCATCATTAACTCCATTCTCAGCCTTATTTCCTTTTCAAGAGAATGGGGAAACAGGCTGAAAATTCCAAGCTTCTAATCACGTCTTGGTCTTTCCAGTGACCAGTCCCCAACAAGGAGCCCAGCCAGAGTTGCTTATTAGAACAAAAGATATTCCTATCACCCAGGAATTTACAAGGGTTTCAGGAGCCCTGTGTCAGGAGCCAGGGGTAGAGACCAATATATATTTCTGACTACAAATCACAGTATCACACCCAGGTTACCTACATTTATAGACAAAGCAGAAGTGAGAAGAGAGCAATAGCATTCTAAAATCAATAGCAGGGTGGGACTTCCCTGGTGGCGCAGTGGTTAAGAATCCGCCTGCCAGTGCGGGGGACGCGGGTTCAAGCCCTGGTCCGGGAAGATCCCACATGCCGCAGAGCAGCTGGGCCCATGCGCCACAACTACTGAGCCTGTGCTCTAGAGCCCGCGAGCCACAACTACTGAGCCTGCACACCACAACTACTGAAGCCCATGCGCCTGGAGCCTGTGCTGTGCAACAAGAGAAGACACCACAATGAGAAGCCCATGCACCGCAACAAAGAGTAGTCCCCATTCACTGCAACTAGAGAAAGCCCGCACGCAGCAACGGAGACCTGACGCAGCCAAAAATAAATAAATAAAATAAATTTTTTAAAATTTAAAATAAGTAAATAAATAAAATCAATAGCAGGAAAAACAGAAGAAATAGTATAAAATAGTATAAAAGATATATATTATGCAGATGCCAGGCAATTATGATATTCTGCTTGAAGATGTCAGATACCTAAAAATTTCCTTCTAGTTTGCCTAATTTCCTTCCATCTCTCTTTGCATATTAAACCCCTGTAATCCTATATAAAATTTGTGTTTTCTTAAAACCAGTTATCAATCTGGACACTCAGTCATAAGGTTCCCAAAATTATTTCTTGTATCAAATAGATTCTAAGTAGAGCTTTCATATCGTTCTTTCTGGTCATCCACAAATAAGTTTATTATATCCACATTTCTTCAAGAAAAATAAATATAACTCAAGAGACCCAAGACTAACACCTTAACAATTAAGTAAGAAGATGACCATTTAGTCTGTAATATGGAGTTCTGAGAGGAGGCGAAAGTGAGCAATTAAATTAAATTAAATGTGAGCAGTTGTGTTGGCCAATATTCTCCTTCTGTGGATTCTGCCTGCTGAAGGCAGGTGGTTTATTACAATTTGAAGAGGACTCCTGGAAAGCTAACTATTCCTCCCGGAATTTTAACTCCGAGGTAAAAATTTTGGATAAAATTTTCCTATTTATTCAACACACACTGCCAGGTAAATTGGAAGCTTCACAGCTAGCTGAATGCAGGAAGTCAAACAGCTGTTACTTGCTTCATTCCCCGAACTGGTTCAGTTCCATTTGAACTTGTTAGGCTCCAGAAAGAACCAGGCTGTCCCGGACAACCAGTCCCATTATCATAAGACCTGCTGGAGCCAACCGAACCCCCAAGGTGCCTGCATTTCTACAGCCATCTCCCCCTGAGCATAAGCCTGATTAAAAGTTTCCAACAAGTTGCAGAATCACTCTTCAACACACCCATGATGATGCCAAAAGACTCAGTGACTAACATTGGCTGAGGGCTATTCCCAGATGACTCCCCTGCCCCAGAAGAGGCAGAAGCACATGTATACACCAGTCTCACTTCCTAGAGAAGTACTCCGGCCTTGGGAAGTCTTCCAGTATCAAGCGTGGCACAAAGATGACACGAGCATTTAAGGCCAGGGCCAGCTCTAGTAAAATCACAGATTATTTCTACAGAAAAGTACTGGGCTCTTAAGTTCTGTGGATGCACGTGTCTGCACACGTGCATGCGCACACACATACACACACACACACACACACACACACACACACACAGTTCCCCTCTCCCTCAAAAAAGATTTCTATCAGCCTAATTTTGTGAAAATAAATAATGCTCATAAAAGAGGAATTCCTGATCCTTGGATTAATTGATGAGTTCACAATAACAATTATAGCTTCCTCTCACCCACTGAGTTTTCTATACATGGGGTTTTTTGTGCTTTGTTGAATGCTCTGGTCCATTCCTATTTATACTTCCCAATACATACCCACCTGATAAAGCAGTATAAAATACCTGGTAATAGAGTAACACCATGTGTGACTCTACAGAAATACAAGTGATTTTTAAAATAGACATATGATAAAAGTCATAAAAACTCAAATTTGGAAAGAACTTTCTAAGTCTTCAACAGTCACCCCCCAAAATTAATAAAAACAGAACTCTGCTGTCTGATTCTACAGAGTCATGTTGAGAATCTATACCACTATGGAAGTTACGCTTCATTTGTGCCAAACATCTTATAATTTTTTTTTATTAATATGACCTTGAATCTGTAACAGATCCTTTGAAATGTCCTTCAGGGTGCTGAGACGCCTATGATTACTCTGGATTCTAGGATAGCAGAAGGAATACAAGGAAGGTATATCATAAAAACTGTAAGTCTCATGAGGAAGGATGGTCCAGAACCCACACTGCCACCACCAAGCTGACAGTGGTTTCTACCCAACCTGCACATGATCCCTACCTGATTCACCACTTACCATCCTCAGCTCTGTGATTCTCCCTTGGGACTCTCCCTTGTGCTTTTCTGCGTGTGATAGCAGTCCCTAACTGTGTCTGCTCACACATTCCCTCAGTCCCTTGCTTCTGCCTGGCTGGTTACTTCTCCAGGTGTCTTAACTGCCACAGGAAAAACAGTACGCGCATGAAAGAAGTACCCAAGCCTCAGCTGGTTTCTCAAGCATAGCAAATGTATTAGTTTGCTAAGGCTGTCAGTGACGAAGTGCCACAAACTGAGTGGCTTGAACCACAGATTTTCATTGTCTCCCAGTTTTGGAGGCTAGAAGTCTGAGATCAAGGTGACAGCAAAGCCATGCTCTCCCTGAAGGCAACAGGGCCAGGTCTGTTCCAGGCTCCTCTCCTGGCTCCTGGTAGTACCTTGGCTTATGGCAGCATAACTCTCATTTTCACCTGGCATTCTCCACTGTGTGTGTGTCTGCTTCTGAGTCCAAATTTCCTTTTCATAAGAATATAGTCATATGGGATAAGGGCCCGCCCTAATGACCTCATCTTAATTTGATCATCTGCGAAGACCCTACTTCCAAATAAGGCCACATTCACAGGTACCGGGGATTGGCACTTCAACATCTTTCAGGGAATACAAGTCAACCCACGCCAGCAAAGCACGTGTGTACACATTCTCCATTTGCACCCACGCCTTCTTCCCTGTGTCTCTGCTCCTCTCCTTATTCCTTAAGTTATCATTAAGAACAATCTTTGAGAATAAGTTCAAAAGGTTTTTTTGAACAATGAAAAGTTATTAGTGGGACCATGAGAAAAATTTAAATTGGATCTGTGGATTAGTTAATAGCAGTGTAGAAATATTAACCTTCTGGTTTTGATAATCGTAGTACAGTGCTAAGATATGAACCTTACGGGAAACTGAGTGAAGGGTATATGGGAACTCTGTACTACATTTGCAACTTTTTTGTAAACCTAAAATTCTTTCAAAATGAAAAGTCATGTGAATCCAAATCTAGAAATTAGGTAGTTATTCATACTGTGCTACTCCATGATTTAGAGGGACAAGCTAATTTAGATGCATATATTTTGGTAGAGTATAATCCTTTATCCTCAGCATCATTCTTTGTGAGGAGATTAGATAGACAGATACATAGACAGATAGATGAATAAAGCTTTTTTAGAAACAAATGTACTCATGCAGTAGTTTGCCCACTGCTTACATTGATTTAAATGCAAACAATTTTGGCTGCAACTTTGAAATAGCAAATGAACTTTGAATAAGCTCCAGTTGTATACCTATGTAGGCATACATCTACATTCATCCAACCTTCCTTGCCTGACCGGCTCTATTGCCGAGAATACTGGTTAACATTAATTTGCAAGAGGTAAAGTAAGGGACAAGTGGAATTATTAAACTGTATATAGTTGTTCGAATATGTAATTCTTTTCTAGATGATACTGCAAACCTTGTTTTCCAAGGTGATGCCAGCGCTGAGAGGGAAACGCAAGGGCTTAGATGACAACCAAAATGTCTTTGGTTCCTGAGCCTCCCAAGATAGTGCTACTTGGACTACAAGTTCCCAAGATCCTCTCCTTCTTGATGGTTCTCAAATTACTCCTAAACACTCCTTTGTGGCTGTTGGAGCTTCCTCTCTGTTATTACTCCAACCTTGTTCTGCTTTGGAGTCACACAGCCCAACTTTGAATCCCTATTCTAACACAAATAATTCTAACCTGGGTGAATCATTTCCCCTCTCTGAACCTTATTTTCTGTTATCTCCAATGACACCCTTTTCCCCCTCTCAAATGTTGGATTTAATTAAATGTTTCTGGCACATAGCAAGCACTTAGAAAATGTTTGAAAGCATGAATTCTGTAGTCATAATCCTGGTTTGAATCCTGAGTGGTTGTATGTGATCTTGACACATCACTTATCCCCTAAATGTCAATTTCCTCATCTGTAAACTATAGATAATAATGGTACCTCTTTCACAGGGTGGGAGTGAGGATGAAGATGAAACCTGCATGGAAAGCACTTAGCATCATGCTTGGATTCAGCAAACCCCATATAAACATCAGCTGCTATCATTATTATTATTATTTTTACTGTTACTATTATTCATGAGCCTGTGAGAGAGCCCAGTGCTGCCACTGTAGGAGTTGTTGGCACTTCTGTCATTGCTTCTGTGTTCTTTCAGCAGTCATAGGGGTGCCTGAGACGGGAGAATGGTTTCTCCTCAGCCATATTCTATGGCTTAAGAATGCAAATTGTAGCTGGTCCTTTCAGTGTCTGTAGATCTCTTCCCTAAGTGGCTGGAAAATGCCCCCTGGTCCTTTGTTGCTCAAAGTTGGTCCAGGATCAGCAACATCAGCATCACCTGGGAGCCAGTTAGAAGTGCATCCCCACTCCCCCCACACACCTGGTGAGTCAAATCTGCATTTTAACTGGATCCCCAGGGGACTCATGCACAATAAGGTGGGAACAAGGACTGCTAGTCCGGAGCTATTTTCGGGTCCTTCAAGAGCTACAACCTCCTGTTGGGTTTCAACCTTCTCTAACTCTACACATAAATCCATCCACCCCAGCTTCCTTAGATGTCAGAGTTCCATGCTGCCTGGCCTCTTGGCCCCTACCTGCCACCCACTTCTGCTTTCCAGATTGTTTCGGCTTCCATTCATCCTGCCTATTATACCCAAACAATGGGATAAGATTTCTAATACATAAATCAAATTATGCTCTCCACTCACTCTGAGCATTTCAGTGTTTTAAGTAAAGTCTGAGAACAATTCCACTGCTTCATTTTTTTTTTTTTTTTTTTTTTGCGGTATGCGGGCCTCTCACTGTTGTGGCCTCTCCCGTTGCGGAGCACAGGCTCCGGACGCGCAGGCTCAGTGGCCATGGCTCACGGGCCCAGCCGCTCCACGGCATGTGGGATCCTCCCGGACCGGGGCACGAACCCGTGTCTCCTGCATCGGCAGGCGGACTCTCAACCACTGCGCCACCAGGGATGCCCCACTGCTTCATTTAAACACACGCAAAGCCCTGAAACTAATAATCTCGTATTTTACCCTGAAAAATATCTTTAATGTACTTTCAGATATTACAATCTACTGAGTCATATTTTATTAATACCTGCATTATTAATAGACGAATAAATACTTTGTGTTGTAACTCCCCAGAACAGTCTTCCACAATCCAAGTCACTTAAATATCTATTAAGTATAAATGCATTTCTACTTTTGAAATGTTTTTTGACTATACATCTCAAAATTATTTTTCAGTGCATATGTATATAATAGTGTAGTTGAATTGGAAGGTTAGATATAATGGTGTAATATCTAAGCTATGCTTATTCAAGGGAGCTACATAAGAAAGATTTACTTTTGCATATATTCATCAGAGGACCAATAAGGCTATTTTTTGCTACCCTTTCCACCCCTGTCAAGTATATTCTTTGGTAAAAAAAGATAACACATTATAAGAGATTACTTATATTCATTTTAATAAAGTAGAATAAATAAAGACAAAACCCATTATGTTTCACTGGCAGCAGAATCTTATCCTGAAAGGTTACCCAAAGCTCAATGACAATTTCAAGGACTTTCTGCTGTAAAGGCCTGGAAATCTCAGGCCTATGGAATTGTTAAGGTTATCCTGTGCATTTCTCTACCCACGTGTATGTATCTGCATTATAATCACACTGACCTCCCACGCAGAGTTGGAAGAGAAAAACATTCTCTAAGCTCTACACCCAAAGGCAAAATAGACTATACTGAAATGCCAATTTCAAACCAACAACTTGAAAGAGAAAATGAATACATAAATTTGTAGAGCAAAATTTATACCTTCTTCTCTAATTCAGGATTACAAAGATGTATAGTATAAGTAGTGTGGGGATGAGTAAGGAGGGGGGAGGACATAGCTTCTCCCCCATCCTCATAGCATCAGTTAAGGCAGGCAGTGAGGGACTGACACAGTCAGATGAGATGGGAGTGGACAAGGGATGCGTCCATTCTCTGAGTTATTAATGCTCTCAAGGAGTAAATATACACACCTATAAAGCCTGAAGTGATCTCTGATTTATTTTTTAACCTAGACTCCACAGACAATGTGCACAAAATCTACTTTACAAAATGAAATGTTCAGAGTCATTGTGGTAAGAATAAAAGAAAAATGTCAGAGTTCTGAAGGTCAGATGCAATAAATTTCAAGAAGTCTTACTCAGAACGTTCACTGAGATGTTCTAATCTGTCCACAGTGTTCATGCCAAGCAGAGGCTACTTCTGGGTCTGGCACCTAAAACCAGCAAATGGCTCTATTCCTCACAGGCTGGTACAGGTGAGGAACGATTTCATTTTGTCTCACCCTCTTTCTCCACCTGAATAAATCATTTTCTGACTAGATTATAAGTCTCTACATATTTTATCGGTATCTGTATTCATTATCTTTATATTTAGTACTTTGGCTACTCCTAACTCCCTAAATCATTCAAAATATTTTGGTAAGTAACAATTCCTAAAGTGCTTTACCACTAGATTTATTACACATGAAAAAAAAAAACGTATTCTAAATATGTTTTCCCTCTTTTACGTTGTGAATCAGTTACACTGGTTGATTCACTTATTGGGTGATTCTAAACCCAATATTTCACCCAAAACAAGTCTATGTTTTTCAATGACACCTCTGCCAATTCAAATTAATTCAAGAACCTTATCTTGAGATATACCACGCACCATGCTTTTCATGAATAAAGCTATGAAAGATATGTCCCCACCTTGAAGACGACCATGATCTCTAGCCTTCTCTGATGATTGAAAAAAGAAAATTAATCATAATAGATAAATGAGTTGGACACAAAATCCTAACAAAACGTTCGAACTTTGAACATCTTCTTAGGCCAAGAAAATTACAAGCCTAAAGGAGATTAATCAATATGTACAATAAAATTAATAGATAAAACTTTCCTCTGTTTCACTTCTGGTTAGATTTTAAACACTGGGAAAATAGCAATCAAGTGTTTTATTATCTTTGTATACCCCACAGAATTTGCTACAGAGCTGGTCATACAGTATTTGACAAAAAATTCTAAATTGAGAAGAATTATCATGGAATTGTAGTTTCAAGCAGAGGGAAAGAGGAATATCTGAAAGCATTTTCTGCCAGCAAATAACTGCATTCTCTAAACCTTACAGAAGGAAAATGATGAGCACAGCAGACAGGAGGAAAGGATGGCCAAATAGGCAGGCATGTGGCCAATGGAAAAATTTCAGGATTTTCAGACACTAAAAATGTCTGAGTAGACAAAATTGGTTGGCTTCCATTTTCTAGGGGGTCATTTAAGCTTATCATAAAATCTGTTTATATGACCATCCATCTCCTTTACATTATTGGCTTTTCTACCTTAACTTTGTATTTGCTAAAAAACAGTTGAACCTAGTGAATGGATAAGAGAAAAGCTATTAGGAGTCAACTAGGAAAAACATGGTCTCTCTCTTGAAGGATGAGAGAAATCAAATAGATCTTCTATCTAGAGAAAAATGTCTCCTCTTCTACCCAACCCTGATTTAGACTTGAATAGATTCTTCTTCAGATGAACATTTCAGACCCAAACTCACCATGAGCAAGGTTCACAGTTTATAAGAGGTGCTGTAAATGAATTACCAAGAGGGGGAAAACAACTTACGACTTCTGAGACAAAGTTCTAACGTATATGACCTGAACACCGGAGCAAAAACCTCCTTTCAGTACTCCTTGCAGTACGAATTGGCACCAGAGTGATGAAAGGCAAAGCTACCCATACCCCTCTGGACTGGTTCGCAGACAGACTCAGAAGGACTTACTGGTGATGAACATCACTCACTGGTGATGATGCTAATTCTTCCTGCTTCTCATAAACGTTGCATTTCTATATATCTAACACTTTTTAAAGCTACTCAAGATATATGAAGGCCATCCTGAGGATGGCCAGCCCTCTTTTCCTTAGCTCTCACCATTACCAATTCTCATTTGTTTAGCAGAATTAAGTGCAGAGTAGCATTTCCCCTCAAGGCTGTGTCTAACTTCTGAAAATGATGTTATAAGCAGAGGCACTATTTCCCACAAAAAGTGGACTTATACCATTTCTCTAGATCAGGCTTCAGCCAAATCTGACCCATCACCTGGTTTTTTTGTAATAAAGTTTTATCAGCACACAGGGGTGTATGGTCTGTGGCTGCTTTCATGCTACAATGGCAGAGCTGAGTAGCTGCAAGAGAATATATGGACCTCGAAGCTGGAAATATTTACTATCTAGCCCTTTACAGAAAAAGTTTGCTAACCCTGCTCTGGATACCAAAAGTACCCTGTCACTGTTATATCTGCCTTCTGACAGCTACCTTAGAAAAGGCGGGCCCAACTTCATGAAAGAAGATATACAAATGGCAATAAGAAAAGATGCACATCATTATTCAGTGGAGAAATGCAAACTGAAACCACAGTAATATACTACTTCACACCCATCAGAATGGTTGAAATTAAGAAGACTGACCATACCAAGTGATGGCAAGGACGTGAGAGGACTGGAACTCTCATACACTACTTACTTTGGAGCTTAGTTTGGTGTTTTCTTATAAAGTTGAATATAACTTTCTCTATGACTCAGAAATTCAACTTCTAGGTATTTACCCAAGAGAAATGAAAACATATGTCCACAATAAGACTTGGACACGAATGCTCATAGCAGCTTTACTCACAATAGCCAAAAACTGGAAACAACGTAAATGTCCATCAAATGATGAATGGATAAACAAATTGCAGTATATCCAGACAACGGAATACTACTCAGCAATAAAAAGGAATAAACTATTGAGGGAATTCCCTGGCCATCCAGTGGTTAGGATTTGGTGCTTTCACTGCAGGGGCCTGGGTTCAATCCCCGGTCGGGGAAGATTCCACAAGCTGCACAGACAACAACAACAACAAAGGAATGAACTACTGATATACACAGCAATATGTGCAAATCTCAAAAACATTATGCTGGCTACAAGAAGCCAGACAGGGCCTGAAGTGGGATTTGAAGGGGAAGGAGCACAAAGGAACTTTTGGGGACAGCTGTAGAAATCTCCTATACTTTGTGGTGATGGTTACCTAAGTGCCTAAGCCTGTCAAAACTCATCAACATGTGAATAAAATTGGTCTATTTTATTTTATGTAAATTATATCATGACAAAATTGATTTTTTAAAAAGTTACTGTTCCATTACCTTTCATGAGCCAGATCATCTATCCTAAATTCACCAAATTACTTTAATTCCTCCCTCCTTTCAGCCTCATCTAACAGTTCTGCATTACACTCCCACCTTGATACTCCTTGCATTTCATAACTACACAATATTATATATCTTCTAAATATATTATTATTTCTTTTACATTCCTGTTAGATTTATAACAGTTCCATAGCTCCTTAGAGGTCATCACATCCCACTATTCAATCTTAAACGCTCTCCTAATGAGGAACAGGCCATATTCATCATTTGGTTCATCTAGACTCTGCCTACCACTGGTTTCCAGCCACTGATTCCAATTCTGCCTTCTGGAGCCATATTCAAAAAGCTTAATTACTCTTCCACCCAACAGTCATTCCAACATGGGACGTACATTACACAAAGCTGATCGTGTCTCCCTCGATCCTTACTATCTCCAAGCTGAACATCCTCAATCATTTCTTCTGGAAAAAAGCTCTACCTCTCCAATGCCAAATTCGAGGGGTTTTTTTTCTTCCAAATATAAATTGTATTTCTCTCTTAGAATATGGAAGAGGACTGAAGGTCTGCATTCAGAGCTGCTATGAAGGTTCCTCGGTCATCAGGGTTTTTTATCTTTTTGTTGTTTTTGGCCACGGCATGTGGGATCTTAGTTCCCCGACCAGGGATCGAACCCGCCCCCCTGCAGTGGAAGCGCAGAGGCTTAACCAGTGGATCGCCGGCGAAGTCCCTCTTTTTCTGTTTCTGATTCACCATCTTGGTAGCTGCTTCCACCTCTAGTTGAGCTCTTGATACGCTCACTGTGTTAAGGTTTGGGTTCACAGTCCTTAATTATGCAACCAAGCGGGATTATTCCGTTAGTGCAGAGGGCAAAACTATAACTAGTAGGTAAAAGTTTACAGGTAAAACTATTTTTGTTTAATAGAAGAGAAAATTGTCTAACAATTAAAACTGCCCCCAAATGTAAGGTTTGAGCAGAGACTAGATCATCAGTCAAACATACGAGACAGAAATTTGTATTTAATAGAAGTTAGACTAGGAAACCTTACAAAATACACTCTCCAGCACTCTGATTCTATACCTGTCAAAGGCCCCCATGCTGATGAGACAAGGAACTGGTTAGTTTGTAAAAAAGACAAAAATTACAAGAATACAGAATGTGATTGACTGGGTCTCTCTTGTGGGGTGGTTTGGGCCCTTGAATAAGATTAAACAATTATGGAATTGAGTAGGATGAAGAAGCGTTACCACACTAAAAAGAGAAAATAATTTCTCACATGTTTTCCCTAAAGCCAGAATTGTATAGTCCCATCAGACACTAGACACTACATACTTTGTTCTACTCTGGTAGTTAAATAATGCCCAAAGCACCATATGAAATAAAGAAAAGGATGATGTCCAAGAGCGTTTTGGCCATTATATCACTCTCGACAAACAGACTCACAATAAATAGTGTGTCCTGAAAAACAAACAAAAGGGCAGCTATTCAAAATAATTCTCAGTCCTGCACTAAGTCACGACAACAAAGAGCTAAAAGAACGCAATCAGTGCATTTTCAGAGTTTATGTTGTTACCCACAGATTAAGGACTCAGAATTCCAATCTGCTTTGTGATTTCCTCCCTCCCTCATATAAATGAGCTTACCCTAGGATGTCTCTAGGTTGTGGGCTTTTCTTAAAACTGCTTTTGCTTGCAATTGATAGGATTTTTCCCTTTTTTCAAAGGAAAAAAAAATGCATTAAAGATTTCGTTCTTTATAGTTTCCCAAACAACATGAGCTCAGCAAACAGATTTAGTTTTAAAAGTAACTATCAACACTGACAGCGTCCTCTTAAGAACAGCTGTTGCCTCATAGACTGCAGTGTGAACATACCCCTGAATTTAGAAACAATTCTGCTTAGAAGGAATATTGCACATTTAGCACCCTCCCCTTAATTACCAAAGACATTCGCATGAAAGCCCCATCTTTGTTTGGCAACTTCACTTTATTATTTTTTCTAGGATTGAAAATTTCAGTCCTGAAAGGTGTCATTCTGTAATGATGAGTTTCGCTTGCAAAAGAAGAGCCACCTCCTCATCGCCTGCCTCAGTCTCACGGCATGGTTTTTGACTTTTAAAATTGCTCTTTCCTTTCTCTTATGGAGTTGGCTGACTGTCGAAGCTAGTTCTTTTGCAATCCTAATTGTGAGATGCAAGGTCATATGAGTCTTGGCTCTGACAGTTGAAAATGAATTTATGAGGACACTATTCTTCATTCTTTTAATGTTCAGGATGCTAAGGAGAATTTGCATAATATGTGTTTTGCAATTTTTGTAAAATGCCATGCCACACTTTTACAACTGACATTGAGTAGATAAGCTTATGCATCATAATGTGTGAATAGAAATAGGTTGGTGAGAGTTAGAGGAAAGCAAAACAAAAGAAAATGTTGATGCAATAAACACTAAAATCCTCTCACTGTTCTTTCACAATAATCGTTTATAACATAGAATAGTTTCTGTAAATTCTTTGCCTCCTATATGTCTCAAAAGAAATTCCTACTGATCTTCTAGAGTTCACTGTTCAGTGGAGCTAAGTTAATATGCACAGATGACTGATTCAAAGCCTCACAAATTTTATCATTTCCTCTATTAACGCACTGTATGTGCACACAAGAAGAGAACTACACAAGTATCTTTTTTAACCTTTCATTTTATCATGAAATACTTTAGGAATTGAATATTGTCCTAAGGAAAATAGAAATAATTAAGAACATAATGAAGACACGTATGAAGTGCTCTTAAGCTGGCAGAGCATTAAATGCACTTATCCACTGCTAACGAGGACACGATAGCTTTTTTAGTAGAAGGAAGGGGTAGATGAAGGTAACAGAAAGGAGAGGCTCAGGGCGCCCCAGACCACTTACTCCTTCATCTGCTTAGAGTCAACCCTGAGTAGCAGTATTCCTGACAATGTACCAACGTTGATAAGGGACTACTGTGGCAGAAAAAAAGGAATATGGTTCTTCACAAGACTCAGTTCATTTTTATGATCACTTACAGTTATCAGGATTACTTTCAGTATTAAAAAACAAGCAGGCAAATCGGCATAGCTTATGCAAAAACACAACTGCCCTGAAAAGGCACCACACATCTACAGTGTGGTGTCACAGGGGGTTTTTCCTGTCCTCTTTCTTCCTTATTTGTGCCATCTGGAAACCACTCAGGATGTAGTAGATTATGCTGCAGTAAAAAAAACCTCCCAAGTCTCTGTAGGTTAGCATAACGAAGGTTACACCTCACTTATCGGTCACTCAGAAACTTGGCGAATGGAAGCATCATTTGGACGAGTGCTTCTATGGCTATAGTAGCAGATGGAGGGAAACATAAATCTCGAGATGTCTCATAAAGCACCACCTGAAAGGGACACATATATCCCACTCCCATTTCACAGGCCAAAGCAAGTCATATGGTCACACTTACAGTCAAAGGAAGTGTCTGAGTGCAATCCTACCATCTACCCAGAGAGCCAGAAATATTTGCAAAAAGGCATTAATGTCTGCTAAAAAACACTTCAAACCCACTAATTCTATTTGGTAAATATTCTTATGTTTTTATGAAAACACATGTGTTTGTAATATTTTTATAAAATTAAGACAATATTGTACACAGTTTATCATCTGATTCTCTCTTAGCGTATCATAAACACTGATTAAATATTCTAATATACATTATTAAATCCTACAGATATTGCATATTTTATTTAAATAGTCCTCTCCTTTGGAATTTTAGCTCTTTCTAATTTGGTTGAGAAGAATACTAGAGAAATAGTGAATTGGAAGACCTAAAAGAAAATACATGTAGGAGAGGAGGGACCTAAACATTAGGCTGAAGTCTCCAAAAGGAGGTCAGGAGGGAGCAAACCAGGCCTGGGAAGAGGAAGTAGTTACATGAATGCTTTTAATGGAGACTTACGTGGTAGACTCCACACATATAGGTTCAAAATAGGAAATTAACAGAGAGGAAACTTGAAAGGACTTCATACAGAGCCCAACAACACTAGCAAAAGGAAGTGTGGGCTGATCATAATTTGGGTTGAGGTACTCCACACTGGTAATACATTACATCTGAAGTTGGAGGCCAGCTCCATTTACGCAGGCTATGGCAAAAGGTCATAATTTATTATCTATTCTGATCTAACCTCCACAGCAGATCGACATCAATAAAACAGCATGAACAGGTTATTCAAACAAATATGATGGTTGCTCTTTCATACACAGTGAGTGTCCTCAATTGGTAAAGCATCTCCTTTGAGTTATTTTTCCAAGAGCAATGGCATACTTTCCCTGGTACCTTCACAGGACACTCTCAACTAAGTGTTTATTAAGCTCAGCACTTTCCTGGGTGCTGCAGGGAACACAGAGGGAGTGATAGACATGCCCAGAGTATACCTGTGGAGGCAAAATCAGCACATGCAAGACATCTAAAGCTTAAATTCACTGGACAACTGACTATAAGAGCCAGCAAAATTGAGCAATGGAAGAGTTGATTATGAATTAAAATACTGGGAAAGACTTCATAGGAGAAGGTAGGATTTGTGCACAATTTTGAATGATAAGCAGCAGTAGACTAAAAGGTACTTAAGTTGGGGGAGAGAGGGGTCGGCAGGACACAAATCACAGAAATTACTGCAAAACACTAAGAGGGACAGAAAAACCTGCTGATCTCAAATGGGGGCGGCTGGACAATACAACTGGAGAGGTCGGGTAGGACCAAAGGATGGAGGCCTCTGAAAAGCAGAAAGAAGCTTCTGGGAATTCCTCTAAAAGGAAGTCATTACGGGTTCTCAAGAAAAGAGAATGATGTAATCAAAGTGATGTTTCAATTAAATTAGTCAGATGGTAATAAGCGTGACTGACTGAAATCCCATTCCTTCCCCTCAAGCAACTTTCACACACACATACACATTAAACATATACACACAGGCACAGGCAAAAATTTACATTCTCCGTTCTTCAGACTTTAGATATCAAACAATAGTAAACATAATAAGTAATAATAAGCATAATAAAATCGTAATATCCATACAGTCCCTATATCTATCTTTACCACTACACAGTGCATCTCAAAGGTGGGAACCATGTCTTAGGCATCTTTCTATATCCAGTCCTTAACACAGTATCCACCACATAGACGGCAAGCTTTGAATACACGATTGAACAGACTAGAGTATGGAAGATCGCATAGTTAGGCCCTCACTTTAAGAGTAACAAAAGATTAAAATATGATCTGACTTTAGAAAAGGAATAAAAATATTATTCCCCCCATCCATGTGCCAGATGTCTTTTATTTGGCCCTTGAGAGCCATGTTCTACCCTTCTCCACCTTGCTCCGAGCCTCAAAGAGCTAATTTGTATGTACCTCATCGACAGGATTCCTTTCCAGTTGAGTTCAGCCAATTGGAAACCCTGAGAAGATTGGAGGGAAAGAGAACAGTGAGGTCAGGGTATTTATATTCTATACCCCCAAGGTGTGTGTGGCCTAGTCATATCCACTGACTAAAGGTCATTTCAGTTCCAAAGGTTGCCAGCTCTACAGGATTGTCTATCCTTGTAGATAGAACCCAACCTCCCCTCATCCTTTTACACTTAGGGATGCTAAAAGCTCAGCTGTTAACTAGCTTCAGGTCATTGCAATTTCCTTTGAGGTTCCACTACATCCAGACACACTTTTAGAAATAACTCCTTTCTAAATAAACCCTCAATTCAAATTATTTTCCTTTGAATGTGCCATTTGTTTGCTGTTGAACCCTTGACTGATTTATTTTCCTTTATTTTTGCTAATACAAGAAAAGGTAAGAGGAACCCAATCAATGAGGAAAGGTTTTCAAGAAGACTCTTTTTAGAGGTTGGTCAAATTTCACATCTAGAATTGGATGAAACATTACTGAATTAGCTTATCACTTCCTGTAACATTCTCCAGACATGGGAACTAAATTACATTATGTTGATAAGAGATTCACAACAAACAATTTTTAAAGTTTCAGATAAACAGTGGGAAACAGTTCCAAACGTTGATGGGAAATGAAATACTTTTTTATTCATTATACTTCTTCCTCATTTAACACAAAGCCATCGACCTTTCACCTTCCTCCAATTGTTAGCCCTTCTGCTTTTTTTCATCTTCTTCCTTGAGTGGACAATAGAATCCACAATTAGCATTTAAAAAAAAAATAGGTGAAAGTCAATTGCCCATCTGTCTTTCATCATTTCCAGCTAAGTAAACCCCCAATCTGGATGAAACCAAACATTTGCTTTCTCTAAGCCTGCACCAGGTCAGCTGGGTGCTGCCGGACGAGGTCACCAGATGCGGCACACTGTACCATAATAAATTCACAATGGTAACCTGAGTTGGAACCTCCACGATTACCAAACATCCTCTCACGTTTCTCTGCTCAACTCCCACCCGCAGCAAAGGCTTTTCAAACCTCTCCATCCTCTTCAAACCTCTGATCCCTACCTCTCGTCCAGTTTGAAAAGATGGCGATGCCTCATCGTTCACATAAAATGCTGAGGTTATCAACCAAGCTGAACGGAGCAATCTACCACAACTGTACTCCTCTACCTCCTTGCCTCCTGCTTCAAAAGAGACGGCCAGCCATGCCACCTACATCTGATACATCACTCCTCCCTCATTTTCAGGAAACTCACCCCCAGAGACTATCCTCTCTATGCTCATCTCTTCCTCCTAACAAGATCTTTACCATAAGGATTTAAACATGCACCTCTCTCACCCACCTTTTACAAAGAAGTGTTTCACACACGTATAACTATTCATGATCAACACATCTCTCTCTGATGACACCTTATTTTTTAAGAAGGGTGTATTGTGTAGCTCTAGGATCTTTAATTTGCTAAGAACTAATGACATTTCGTCCCCAGCATTTCAGCCTTTGGCATGCCTGACAACTGTATTAAAAATGGCTGGAGGTGTGCAAGCTTGGAGATATTAGGTAGCTGACCTCAAATTCTCCATATATGAAAAGAAAAGAAGGTGGTGATATCTGACAAGAAGCAAGACCTAGGAATTCTGAGAAACAATGGGTGCAAGGCCAAGGAGAGAGATCTTTGAAAAGAGACAAAAGACTTCCCCAGGGAGCACTTCCCTGAGAGAATGACAAAGATGAGATGGGAAGGAGTTAACTCTGGAAAGAAGAACGAGAAGAATGTCCCAGCCAGATAGAACATCTTATGCAAAATCCTTTGACAGAAAAAAGTGCTGTGAGACTAGATCGCTGAGATCATGGGAGAAACAGGTGAAAAAGGAGACTACGTGGGAATTCCCTGGTGATCCAGTAGTTAAGACTCCACGCTACCGGACTTCCCTGGTGGCGCAGTGGTTAAGAATCTGCCTACCAACGCAGGGGACACGGGTTCGAGCCCTAGTCCGGGAAGATCCCACATGCCACAGAGCAGCCAAGCCCGTGTGCCACAACTACTGAGCCTGTGCTCTAGAGCCCACGAGCCACAACTACTGAAGCCCGCGCGCCTAGAGCCTGTGTTCCACAAAAGAAGCCACCGCAATGAGAAGCCCACACACCACAACAAAGAGTAGCCCCCGCTCACCACCACTAGAAAAAGCCTGTGTGCAGCAACGAAGACCCAACACAGCCAAAAATAAATAAATAAATAAATTTGAAAAAAAAAAAAGACTCCGCGCTACCAGTGCAGCGGGTACGGGTTTGATCCCTGGGTGGGGAACTAAGATCCCACATGCCGCACAGTGCAGCCAAAAAAAAAAAGAAAGAAAAAAGAAAAAAACCTCTATGCCTGTGATGCCTGTGGTGATAGTTACACAACTCTGTAAAAATACCAAAAATCAGCGAATTGTACAAATAAAGCAGGTGAATTGTACAGTATGTAAATTATAACTCAATACAATTTTTTTAAAAAAAGAAAAAGGAGACTAGGGAGGTATGTAGAAACCATGCCACGTAGGGCTGTAGGCAAAGTTAAAAACAAACAGACAAACAACAAGATCCTTGCCTTTATCCTAAAAGAGTTAAAGAAATTATTGAAGAGTTTTGGGCAGAGAGATTGAGAGATGACAGATCACGTTTGCTGTCTGGGAGGAAGAAAAGTGGATAGACTCAGAAGACACTGGGAAAGTAAAATCAGTAAGACTTGCTGAAGGATTGGCTATGGAGTTGAGAGAGAGTGAGATATGAAGTATAACTGTGGATTTCTGGCTTGCAAAACTGAAGTAAGGTGCCAGAAAAGAAAAACAGATTTGGAAGAAAGATTGGAATTCGAGTTTGGTTGGACATCAGGCACCTACAGTGTCTTTGGGTCATCAACAAGCAAATGTTAAGTAGTCAGGCAGACATAAAGGTTTCTGTTTCACAAGGGGCTTCAGGGCTACAGTTTAGATTTGTAAGTCATGTGTATTGAGAATAAACTTGAAGCCACAAGCTTAGAATAGATCATCAAGGGACAGCATAGAGTGAGAGATGTAAATGACTGAAATTCAAGCATTAAATAACTCCAACATGTAAAAGCGGGAAAGAAGAGGATGAAATGCAAAGAGAAAGAGAAGTGACTGGGGAGATGTGAAGAACAGAAGTCGAGAGAAGAGATGGTTTCAAGAAATGGTTAATGTTACGAGGTCAAGTAAAATGAGAACTGAAACATGTCAACTGGATTTAACAACCTGTTTTTAAAAGGTTCTGTTCTCAGAAAATGAAAACAAAAATTATAAAAGTGCTAACTACACTTTGTGTCTTGGACACAGTCTTCTCACATATTGTTTATCTTCTTTAGTTGTATTCTTTTTCTTCAGATGGTCTACTGGCATAAATCCATGCTGTTGAGGTGAAAGAATCACCATTTCCAGCACGATACTGCTGTTCTCTCAAATGACTAAGTTATGAGACCAAAGCATCTTGCCAACATTAATGACATTTTTGTTTTTTCAAATTTTCTTCTCATTTTAAAATACTAGTAGCAAACATGCAATGAAGAATAATATTGAAATAACTGATTAAAATAACAAAGATGGTGTGATGCAAACCGCTGACAGTAAGCCAACTCATTCTTCAATAACTTGAAATGTTTTCAATTCACATATAAAAGTATGAATTTAGGGGCTTCCCTGGTGGCGCAGTGGTTGAGAGTCCGCCTGCCGATGCAGGGGACACGGGTTCGTGCCCTGGTCTGGGAAGATCCCACATGCCGCGGAGCGGCTGGGCCCGTGAGCCATGGCCGCTGAGCCTGCGCGTCCGGAGCCTGTGCTTCGCAATGGGAGAGGCCACAACAGTGAGAGGCCTGTGTACCGCAAAAAAAAAAAAAAAAAAAAAAAAAAGTATGAATTTAATTATTGAAATATGCTGAGGCGGCCGATAGCTAACATATAAAATGTAGGTGGTTAAAAAGCCAAATATTTGAAAGCTGAAGTTTACTTGTATCCTACACATAAAATTTCAATTCACTGAAATGTCTTCAAAGGGGAATTTAAAGAAAAAAGTAATTTAAACATTTTCAATTCCAACTTTAATGCGAAATTAATTAGCATGCACTTTTGAAAATCCTCTCCTTTTCTATACCACATCCTTTTATTACATATAAGGAAGTAATAGTCAATGTATAAATATGGCTTGAGATACAACTTCAGTCACGTACAAAAAGCGTAGGTAGGTTTTGGATGTTCTCTCCCATTTGGAGGACATGGAAAAGATACAAATGCAGGGAAAACACACTTTTACAATTCAAAACACAAATTTATTAATTGACATGTAAAAGTCTAATTAGTACTGAGGGAGATATGTGAGGGGAGATGCATATTTACAATGCATATTAATTGGGAAGTCATAATGGCATGCTTAAAATTACTGGTAACCAAAAAAGGATTATTCAATTAATTATGTTGGGATAATTGGTCAATAGTTTGGGGAAAAATTACATTGGATCCCTATATCCCACCTTATATAAAAATAAATTCCAGGGACTTCCCTGGTGGTCCTGTGGGTAAGACTCTGCACAACCAATGCAAGGAGCCTGGGTTCAATCCCTGGTCGGGGAACTAGATCTTGCATGGATGCTGCAACTAAGACCCGGCACAGTCTAAATAAATTAAAATAAATGAATAAATAAATTCCAGATCAATTAAACATTTTAAATATAAAAGTATAACCATGATAAGTTTTTAAAATGTAAAAAGTAAAATATAGATGCAAAATGATAATATAAAAAATGAAATCACAAATAGCTCTTTAAAACAGAAATAATGAAGTGAGTGTTTTTATAATATTGCAGTGGAAAAGACTAAGTATCATGCCAAAGTATGAACTGTGTAAAATTTCTTTACAACCAAACCCATTATTATTAAAATTAAAGGTCAAACTACAATATGAAAGAAATATGTGTGTGTGTATGTATGTGTGTATATCTATCTATGTAGAGAGAGAGGGAGAAAGGGGAAAGTTACAAATCAGCGAAGAAAACTATACTCCCATAGCACAAAAATTAATGAATGATATAAACAATTCACAAAATACATGGCCAAGAAAAATATAAAAAGTGTATGTTCAATATCACTTTCAATGAAGTAAATGCAGGTTAAGACAAGAGTATGTTTGTTCATCACATTGCCAAATATTAACAAGTCTGATAATGGTCAGTGTCTTCAAGCTTACGGGGGACGGGAAGCGGGAGGGATGCTCTATTCGAATATTGAGTGCCATCCTTCTGAATGGAAATTTTTAATATTTATCCAAGACCCTTCTGGAAATATATGCTTGATAAATTTTATGCTAAGGAAATATGGGATAAGTACAGAAAGAAGAATGACCAAGGATGATTCTCAACAGTTTTTTATAATTGTTAAAAAAGAAAAAGGAAAGAAAATGGTGGGGCGGTGGGGGAAAGAATGTAAGTGATCAAAGGCAGAGAATAGGATAAATGCTGATACACCATGAAACCATTAAAATGATCATGTAGGTCTGTCTTTATTGGCATCGAAATAACATCAGATTTTACTGTGAAGGGGAAAAAAGGAGATTTTAAAAGAGCATGGCTAGTCTGATCACACTTGTGAAAATGTGTGTGTGAACGTGCATATATATATTTTTTTATGGGAAAAAGAATCTAGGGAAACGAACAGTGTAATTTTAGCAGTTACTGTGTTCACGTGGTGATTTTATGGATGATTTTCACTTTTTTCTTTATTTCTTCCTTATTTTTTTTTTTTTGTTTTGTTTGTTTGTTTGTTTTTTGCGGTACGCGGGCCTCTCACTGTTGTGGCCTCTCCCGTTGCGGAGCACAGGCTCCGGACGCGCAGGCTCAGCGGCCATGGCTCACGGGCCCAGCCGCTCCGCGGCATGTGGGATCCTCCCGGATCGGGGCACGAACCCGTGTCCCCTGCATCGGCAGGCGGACTCTCAACCACTGCGCCACCAGGGAAGCCCTATTTCTTCCTTATTAATTGAATATTTTAATAATGAGTTTGTGCTACATCACAATAAAGATGAAATAAAACTCCCTTTTGAGAAAAACGACAAACAAGTTCTTTAGCCACTTTCCAAAAATGCATGAAGAAACTACATAAAGTTTTCTCTGTAAAAGATGACCCTAACTTCTGTTACCAGCTGTGGATCTGAGAAACACAGAGCTCCTAGGAAACCATCCTCCGCCGAGGAATCAATATAGAAGCACTGATTTAAAACCACACCGTGGAATCTAAAAACCGACCCAAACTCATACGATAGAAAGAGATTAGATTTGTGGTTACCGGAGGCAGAAGGAGGAGGGGAGGGAGAACTGGAGGAAGATGGTCAAAAGGCACAAATTTCCAGTTAGAAGATGAATAAGTACTGGGTAACGTACGACATGATGACAGATAACACTGCTATATGATATATTTGAAAGTGGCTAAGATAGTAAATCCTAAAAGTTCTCATCACGAGGAAAAATTTTTTTTTGATAACTATACGAGATGAAAGTTAACTAAACTTACTGTGGTAATCATTGCACAGTATATGTATGGCAAGTCGTCATGTGGTACTCCTTAAACTTATACGGAGCTGTATGTCAATTATACCTCAATAAAACTGAAAAAAATAAAAAATAAAACCACACCAGGGGCACTGAGTGGACTGTACTAGCTATCTACTGCTGTGTAAGAAACCACCCAAAAACAATGGCTGGAAACAAAAAACATTTATTATCTCATATTTTCTTGGTGTCAGGAATTTAGGAGCAGCTTAGCTGGGTGGTTCAAGCTAGAGTGTCTTTCGATGTTGCAATCAAGGTGTCAGCCAGGGCTGCAGTCATTTCAAGGTGCAACTCAGCAATAATTAGCTTCTGAGCTCATTCATGTGGCTGTTGCCAAGGCCTGAGCAGTTCATCTCCCAAGTTTACTCATGTGGGCCTCTCCCTAGGGTCATCTCATGACATGAAAGCTGGCTCCCCCCACAGTTGGCAGGTCAAGGGAGAGTGAGAGATAGCATCTCATCACTTCTGCTGTATTCTATTCACTAGGAGTAGGGCTTCCCTGGTGGCGCAGTGGTTAAGAATCCGCCTGCCACTGCAGGAGACACGGGTTTGAGCCCTGGTCCGGGAAGATCCCACATGCTGCAGAGCAACTAAGCCCATACTGAGCTGGAGCAGTTAAGCCCATGCACCACAACTACTGAGCCTGCTCTCTAGAGCCCACGAGTCACAACTACTGAAGCCCGCACACCTAGAGCCCGTGCTCCACAACAAGAGAAGCCATCACAATGAGAAGCCCACGCACCACAACAACGAGTAGCCCCTGCTCGCCGCAACTGGAGAAAGCCCGCATGCAGCAACAAAGACCCAACGCAGCCAAAAATAAATAAATTAAATAAATCTATAAAAAAAAAAGAAGTGAGTCAATGAGTGCAGGTGACACTCAAGGGTATGAATCCCAGAAAGTGGGGATCTTTGGCGGCTACCTTAGGGACTGCCTTCCAAAATGCACCAAAAGCAAAAAAACAAAAAACAGAAAGAAAGAAAAAAGAAAAGAAACAAACTAAAATTAAAGCTTGTATAAGAATGTTCATAGCAGCTTTATACGTAATAGGCCCAAACTGGAAAACGACTCAAATATCAATAGGAGAATGGATAAACAAATTATGATCTATCTATACAGTAGCATACTACTCAGAAATAGAAGAAACAAACGTTTGATTTAGGCAGCAACATGGATGAGTGTCACAGATATTATACTGAGCAAAAGAAGATGGACTCAAAAGATCATACTGTATAAATCCTTTTATATGAAATTCTAAATAGAAATAATTAATTGATGGTGAAAAAAACTGGAAAAGTTGTTGATTTGTGGAAGGAAGATTAACTGAAAAGATCCATGAACAACATTTCTGAGGGGATGGAAATTTCTACAACTTGATTAGGGGTATGAATTACACAGTTGCATGCATTTGTCAAAACTCACCAAATTATACACTTAATATCTGCACATCTCTATCTCTTTGTATACAAATCTTACCTTAAAATGTAAATAAAAATTAAACTCAAAAATTGAAGGTTTGTTGAATGTTGGGATAAGTTTAAAAGAGCAAATCACCACCTCCTTTGAAGTCTTCCAAAAAGCAGTGAAAATTCTAATCTGTCTAAAGACAGTGTCAAGAATATCTACTGCGAAACTGTTGGATGAATAGCAATTTTTCAACACTGGGAATTAAATTTGGTTCAAGTTAAGGGCAAAGCAGAGGATCAAGGGATTTCTCAAGGTCTAGTGCCACACCAATAACAAGTCATTTTGTGAAAAGAAATTTTGGCACAGGACACAGAAGAGAAGAGAAGAGAGGGAAGAAGGTCACTAATTTAGTTAAGAGATTGAAGTCAAAAGATGAATGATATTCACCCTGAGTCATTAAACAAATTACAAACGGGGTCAGAGCTCCTATTCTGATGTTCTAACTAGGTCCCATTGGTCTGGGTATTTGCTTATCTTATCTGAAAATACTGCTATAATTAAAGTATTGCTTTCACTTGAAACCTACAAAGAAAATCTGGATTTTCTTTTTTTTTAATCTTGCTTTCCACATACTGAATCTAAACTCTTAATGATATGGCTCCTTCTGGTTTCAAAAGTTTCCTCCCCAAACCAACTTTAATAAAGAAGAAAAAGATTTGTCTCTGAAGCTACGGGGAAAGTTTTAATTGAAACCACTCTCCAGAGACTGCCTAGATTTGAAGTAATCAAGACCAGATTTTCTCTCCCGTAAAGAAATCTGTAGCGACACTGCAGCCTACCTGTTCCATCTGCTGCTGCTTAAGCCGTGAACATCCATCCAAATTAAACCGCATATTTTTGTTTTTCGGAAGCATCTTGTTTTTATTCCAATAATTTCATTGTCCTTTCCCCAGCGAGGAAGTGATAGTCTGAGTATGATTCAGCCTCACTAGAAATGTTCCTAATGGAGCCACGAAAAACTTCAAAACCATGAAAATAAAACCCTACATTAAAAGCTTTGGGGGAAGAACACCACAGCACAATCAACGTTCTTCAAAAACAGTAGCAATAATTTAATGACTAGCTTCTCACCAAGTTTCAGAACCTTATTTTCCATGTCAGAGAGCAAAGTAGGGCCACAAAGACTGTAGACACAACACACACACACACACACACACACACACACACACACACAGACACACACACCCTTCTCTATATTTTGTGCGGAAAACCTGAAAAGCTTGGATTCAAAAAATAGTGCCAAACTGAATGAGATAGTCTACCTTATCGAAGATTTCTTCACTTCCAGTGTATCAAACAATACTTACCAGAGAGGATGATGAGGAATGTAATCTGTAAAATGAAGGTCTAGCCTGGATCATCCCTACTGTCCCTCGTAGTTTGTATTTGACACATTTGGCCCATAAACCACCGACAGCCTTCAAATGTCTCCACATCCAAAACAGTCCCATCAACAGCTTCCCCGTTCCACACAGTGTTAGTTCCCCTTCTATTTCCTCTAAATCTCTTAATTAAGCAAATTCACGAGGAGCTTTATACTAAAGATCAATATGTTTTACACACAGTACAGAACAGTTGGACTAAACCAAGATTAGAATACAATTAACTGGCAATGAAAGGATTCTTCTTCTGCCTTTTCACGTCTTTTCTCCCATTTGTCTCATTTTATTTTGTCTACCAGCTTTGACAGTGGACAAACATTTTTAAGTGTTCAAAGGAAAAGTCCAATCAGAATCACTTACCAGAAATACTAAGTGCGCGTGCACACACACACATGCACGCAGACGAGGAAACATTTCACTGTCCTAGGAAGAAAGAAGAATATTCTGCAAAGTCTGTCTCCTGTTATTTGGCCTTAGTATTATTATATGAGAAACAGAGGACTTTGAATTCTCACAATCAACGGTGCAATAATGAATATTTCAACAGGCATACACTTTGAAGTTTTAATTAAAACCAGTAGTTCTATTGATATTGTAATGTCTTAGAGTAAGGCTCAGGCGAGTAATCACCTGACTCCCAAGTGAATGGCAATACACATGCAATTAATTATAGAAGACTTTGCTCCCGGAACCACCTTGGGACACCGAGATTTAGAGCAAGCGTTCACACATTTAACTACAGAAGACAACTCCGCTGGCGACAGAATGAGTAGCTATTTAACCCAGATGCAACCTCTCTCCTTATTAGGCCCAGCGCCCAAAAGCTTGCCATAAACTTTGCTCATCTTCTCTGGCACCACTAAAAATCTTCCTGCTTCCTGTGGTCAAGGCTTACTTTTCTATTACAGAAGTTTACCAATAGATGTTGGTAAAGCCATTTGGGGAGATCATCTTTTTTTTGAAAAAGCCCCCCATCTTCCTGCCTATGAGGGAACAGAGGGTTTCAATACAGCAAAAGTAGTTTCACTGTATCTCCTATAAGACATGACTCTTTTTTTTTATGTTATATATATATTTTTTTACATCCTTATTGGAGTATAATTGCTTTACAATGGTGTGCTAGTTTCTGCTTTATAACAAAGGGAATCAGTTATACATATACATATGTTCCCATATCTCTTCCCTCTTGCGTCTCCCTCCCTCCCACCCTCCCTATCCCACCCCTCTAGGTGGTCACAAAGCACCGAGCTGATCTCCCTGTGCTATGCGGCTGCTTCCCACTAGCTATCTAGTTTACGTTTGGTAGTGTATATATGTCCATGCCACTTTCTCACTTTGTCACAGCTTACCCTTCCCCCTCCCCATATCCTCAAGTCCATTCTCTAGTAGGTCTGTGTCTTTATTCCTGTCTAACACCTAGGTTCTTCATGACATTTTTTTTCTTAGATTCCATATATATGTGTTAGCATATGGTATTTGTCTTTCTCTTTCTGACTTACTTCACTCTGTATGACAGACTGTAGGTCCATCCACCTCACTACAAATAACTCAATTTCGTTTCTTTTTATGGCTGAGTAATATTCCATTGTATATATGTGCCACATCTTTATCCATTCATCCGATGATGGGCACTTAGGTTGTTTCCATCTCCGGGCTATTGTAAATAGAGCTGCTATGAACATTGTGGTACATGACTCTTTTTGAATTATGGTTTTCTCAGGGTATATGCCCAGTAGTGGGATTGCTGGGTCGTATGGTAGTTCTATTTGTAGTTTTTAAAGGAACCTCCATACTGTTCTCCATAGTGGCTGTATCAATTTACATTCCCACCAGCAGTGCAAGAGGGTTCCCCTTTCTCCACACCCTCTCCAGCATTTATTGTTTCTAGACTTTTTGATGATGGCCATTCTGACTGGTGTGAGGTGATACCTGATTTTAGTTTTGATTTGCATTTCTCTAATGATTAATGATGTTGAGCATTCTTTCATGTGTTTGTTGGCAGTCTGTATATCTTCTTTGGAGGAATGTCTATTTAGGTCTTCTGCCCATTTTTGGATTGGGTTGTTTGTTTTTTTGATATTGAGCTGCATGAGCTGTTTGTAAATTTTGGAGATTAATCCTTTGTGAGTTGCTTCATTTGCAAATATGTTCTCCCATTCTGAGGGTTGTCTTTTGGTCTTGTTTATGGTTTCCTTTGCTGTGCAAAAGCTTTGAAGTTTCATTAGGTCCCATTTGTTTATTTTTGTTTTTATTTCCATTTCTCTAGGAGGTGGGTCAGAAAGGATCTTGCTGTGATTTATGTCATACAGTGTACTGCCTATGTGTTCTCCGGGGGAAGTTGTCCCTGGATCCCGGGACCCTGGCAGTGGTGGGCTGCACAGGCTCCCGGGAGGGGAGGTGTGGAGAGTGACCTGTGCTCGCACACAGGTTTCTTGGTGGCGGCAGCAGCAGCCTTAGCGTCTCATGCCCGTCTCTGGAGCTCCTTTAAGCAGAGTTCTTAATCCCGTCTCCTCGCGCACCAGGAAACAAAGAGGGAAGAAAAAGTCTCTTGCCTCTTCGGCAGCTCCAGACTTTTCCCGGACCCCCTCCCGTCTAGCTGTGGCGCACTACCCCCCTTCAGCCTGTGTTCACGCCACCAACCCCAGTCCTCTCCCTGCGCTCCGACCGAAGCCCGAGCCTCAGCTCCCAGCCCCGCCCGCCCCGGCGGGGGAGCAGACAAGCCTCTCGGGCTGGTGAGTGACAGTCGGCACCGATACTCTGTGCGGGAATCTCTCCGCTTTGCCCTCCGCACCCCTGTTGCTGTGCTCTCCTCTGTGGCTCCGAAGCTTTCCCCCTCCGCCACCCGCAGTCTCCACCCGCGAAGGGGCTTCCTAGTGTGTGGAAACCTTTCCTCCTTCACAGCTCCCTCCCACTGGGGCAGGTCCCGTCCCTATCCTTTTGTCTCTGTTTATTCTTTTTTCTTTTGCCCTACCCCGGTACGTGGGGGGTTTCTTGCCTTTTGGAAGGTCAGAGGTCTTCTGCCAGCGTTCAGTAGGTGCTCTGTAGGAGTTGTTCCACGTGTAGATGTATTTCTGGCGTATCTGTGGGGAGAAAGGTGATCTCCACGTCTTACTCTTCCACCATCTTCCCCGTCTCCCCTATATTATATATATCGAGACATGACTCTTAAATTCTCACTCTGAATATCCTTTGAAGGCTCCCTTTTTTCCCCACCCAAAAAAAAAAAAAAAAAAAGGATTCTTGAGATGAGAGAATGAGAAAGAATTTGGGTAGCAGCCAGACCACAGCTTAAAAGGACATTCAGCCGTCAAAAGTTTCCATTAGGATTCTATGGATACTAGGAAACCAAACCACAGACACTTACAAGTAAAAGTACAAGAGGGGGGACTTCCCTGGTGGTGCAGTGGCTAAGAATCCGCCTGCCAACACAGGGGACATGGGTTTGAGCCCTGGTCCGGGAAGATCCCACATGCCGTGGAACAACTAAGCCTGTGCACCACAACTACTGAGCCTGTGCTCTAAAGCCCGTGAGACACAACTACTGAGCCCATGTGCCACAACTACTGAAGCCCACGCGCCTAGAGCCCATGCTCCGCAACAGGAGAGGCCACCGCAATGAGAAGTCCGCGCACCGGAACGAAGAGCAGCCCCTGCTCAATGCAACTAGAGAAAGCCCACACACAGCAACAAAGACCCAAACGCAGGCAAAAATAATAAAATAAAATTAATTAATTAAAAGTACAAGAGGGTCACAGCTGATTTAATGACTGTTTTCTAAATGATCTTAATGAAAAGTTTTTATACTTCATAAAATAAAAGCCAGAACAGGATGATTCTTGCCTAAGTTTTTACAGAAAACCTCTACTTTAAAAGGAAAGGAAGGAAGGGAGAGAGGGAGAGAGAGAGAGAGAGAGAGAGGGAGAGAGGGAGAGAGGGAGGGAGGGAGGGAGGGAGGGAGGGGAGAGAAAGAAAATTAAAAATTGGGCCAAGTTCTCAGGCTGCCTGAAAAAACATGAGGATTTTCTTTAGGATTGGACAAGTTTGGTGCTAAGTTTGCTTTAATATCCACAAACGCAAGACTAAGGGGTTCCAGCTTCTCACGGTAAGGATTCATCTTTGTAATATCTTAATTCCCACCACTCTGAGGACGTGCCCATGGTCTCCAGGGACTTGGGCAGCCCCTCTTGCTGACCTGTGTTCCCCTAAAATCCACAGAAATACCTCACAATATCAAGAAAATGACAAGCTTTGAGATGTTAACTACAGTGAATTTTCTGAGCAGAGTTAAGACAGTTTTGCACTGTTGTATTCAAACCAGCCCTCATGTCATAAGCAGTTATTAGCAAGCTTATAAATAGCCCTTTTCTCTTTTTTACAAAGCACTGGTTAGTCTGGGCTGCAAGGAAGCCAGCTAACTGTGGCATAGACACAAGGAAACTTAGAAATCTAAAAACAAGCAACACGAAATTCACACACCTAAACAGAATGTTATTGCCCCGTAAATCTTTGAAGCAATCAGCTAGAAGGTGTCACCTACTTCATTTTACAAGGTCCTGAGTCATAAAACCAAGAAGATATAGTTAGGCACAGGTTAGCTAATTACTTTCTTCAAAACTCATCTCCTTAGCAAATGGAAGGAATATGCTTGCAGGTTATTCCTCTAATTTTAATGCTTTAAATATAACATTTTTTTAAATTAATTAATTTGTTTGTTTTTATTCTTGGGTGTGTTGGGTCGCCGTTGCTGTGCACGGGCTTTCTCTAGTTGCGGCGAGGGGGGGTTACTCTTCGTTGCAGTGCGCGAGCTTCTCACTGCGGTGGCTTCTCTTGTTGAGGAGCACGGGCTCTAGGTGCACGGGCTTCAGTACTTGTGGCACATGGGCTCAGTAGTTGTGGCTCAAGGGCTCTAGAGCGCAGGCTCAGTAGTTGTGACGCACAGGCTTAGTTGTTCCGCGGCATGTGGGATCTTCCCGGACCAGGGCTCAAACCCGTGTCCCCTGCATTGGCAGGCGGATTCTTAACCACTGCCCCACCAGGGAAGCCCTAACATTTTTAATAGTTATAAACTGTTTCAATGTTGAGAACATTAGCTGAATGTGGCATACTCCTCCTGTGTGATGTAACACCATCAAACCGTTGAAAATTATTTGCTTGGAAATTATTTAATCGTCTTAAACTAGCACTTACAATCAACAAATGAAGCTAACAGATTTCAGCCCATATTGAAAACAAAGAAAGATGGCCAAGTCAGCTGAATCCAATGAGGAGTACCGAACTCTGGTTTGCCCAGCATTTCTCCATGATTCTGCTTATTGCCCTTGAATGCCTTGGATAACAGCAACACCTCACTTTTACTGAACACTTACTAAGTTCCAGGCACTGTGCTAGTCATTCTATGACCATTAATGCATTTAACATCCCCCAAACTAAAATCATTATTATGCTCTCTTTTCAACACATTTCTTTAAATGTGGAGATTGAAGGGTATCAATTCCCCCAATTTACACAGCAAGGGATGAGGAAGGCCATGATTTGAACTTCGCTTTATCATGCTGTATTGCCCCACATACCTGTCCCCCCACATACCAATCATAGCTCCTACGGTGTTTTCAATGCCAGATGCTCCCTCTAACCTTTGATTAGTGAAATATGCAGATACTGATCCCACTTAAGTTTCTCCTCCATTGGTTCCAAGTCTTTCATTCTGTAAACAGGCCTCGCCTGGCTCTGCAATCCAGCCACTGCTGCCACAAGCATACCGCATACCTTAGAAGTAGACTTTATACTCTTTTCCTTTTACCCAGTCATCTGAGAAATGAAAAGGGGCCCTAACATATGAGATTTGTTACCATTCTTGTTAAGTGTGCCTGAAGCATGTTCTGGGTTCATGAGAATGTACAAGTAGGACAAAGGGGCTACGACAAGGAGCACATCTAAAGGAGCAACTGCGATGTGGAGGGCATGGCACATAGGGAGCAGGTTAACGAAGGAGAGTGCCAGTCCACCGAAGACCTCCTGAGGGCATGAGGCATGGGTGTACACACCTTGGCAACTGAAGCCAAAGAGTGGGCCAAGCCAGATGAAATGCAACGAGCTCTTACCTCAACGTCTTACGGTGAAAATTTAGATTTTATGGAAAAGGAAAAAGAGGAAAGAACGAGGAAGGAATTAAAAATTGTGTATGGCCATTGTGTGCTAGGCACAGTGTTCTTTATTTCATGGACATTGGCATTATTCTCCATATTTTACAGGTAAGGAAACTGAGGTCCAGAGAGGTCTCGTAACAAAAGTACCGCAGCTAGCTAGCCGTAGAACTGAGATACAAACCCCAATTTTCCTCTTCTGAAGCCTGTGCCCTTTCCTTTACAGTGAGGCAAACAAAGAATATCTGAATGGTATGCCTGTCTTTGGAGGCATCTGGGAATCGTGGCTTGGATAGTACCGAGGAGACTGGAGCAGGTGTGTCTATGCTTGTTAATATGTCAGAGGGGGAGTGTGTACCTCAGGAGACTGTGTGTTGTCCATCTGATTCATTGGCACAGTTGGGGCAGTTCCACCTCATTGGTTCTATAGGCTGATTGGATCATCTGCCTGTTCATCTCAGGTTATTTCCCTTGTATTCATTTTTCACCCCCACAGTTAGAATGTTGTTTTCCCGAATACCGTTTCTAATTATTAAGTGAAAGTAACACAATAGCACCCCATAATCCTCCAGTGTATAGAACAGGGTCAGGGGCCCTGGGCGCTAAAAAAATTGTTAATTAATTTTTTTCATCAGTACAAGAGGTATATGCTCACTTGAACTGAATAAAGCAAAAAATGATGTTTTAATTCACGCAAAATAAACTTTACAGGCAACTTACAATGGTTACATGGTCACTCGGACGAATATTCTCCATCAACTAGCATTTGGATAGGAGGTTAAACCTCAGATTGGGAAAATGGGTAGTTTAGAGCCTTTGGGATGCCTGGCAGGACATCAGAGCAAACTGGCATGACCACAAAACATCAAAATTGGCCAAACTGCACTTTTGCCCAATTGTCTTCAAGGACTGAGTATCTGGAATGGCCACTGTTGGCAGAATCACTCAATTAGAGAGATAATACTGCAGTCTAGCAGCACAAAATGGCACAAGAAGATTCCCTGCTTTAAATCTTCGATCATAATCCGACCTTGTTATGAAAACTCTAGCAATGTGAAGCCCATTCAGCTCAGCAAGCCCACGAGAAAGTGATTATTATCGTAATCCCTTACAACTCCCTAATAACCCCTTTACAGTTACCTGGCTGAGTTCATATCATCCATAGCAGGCAAAAGAGACATTTCTAGAGCATAACGTAGGAAACTCTGGAGTGAAGCCACATGGTTACAGCAACTAGAGAAATCAGCCGAGTGTACAGAAACAGCAGATACTTTATATTGGTAAAGCGTGGTCTGGTCAGCCTATAAAACCAACAAGCATCATCTCAATTCACAAAGCAAACATTTAAGTAGAATGGGTACCCCAGGGAAAAGGCAAAAACTAACATTACTCTACGCTTTTAAAGCACATATATCTGCAGTATCTGCAGATGGTGACCGTCAATGACCATCTTAATGAGAAATACTGCCTTGTTGCATGAAGGACCATAGTACTATTTGTTATTCAGAAGCCAAATTCTTACAAAAGCCAGAATGTGTTATACTGTTGAAAGAGAAGTCAGTGATCTAGATTTTTTAATCTATATTATCAAAGACCAATTTCAGAGTAATTAGCAGGATAAGTCAGAAAGATGAATTAATTTTGAAAATACTTGGGTCACATCCTACTAAATATATTCTCCTTTAGTGGATTGGCAGTATAGATGATGGTTCAAATCATAGTTCAAATTCATGTGACAGGACTAGTTGCAGTGAGCAGGGGCTCCTCTTCGTTGCAGTGAGCGGGCTTCTCGTTGTGGTGGCATGGGTTCTAGGCATGCAGGCTCAGTAGTTGTGGCCCACGGGCTTAGTTGCTCTGCGGCACGTGGGATCTTCCCGGACCAGGGATCAAACCTGTGTTCCCTGCACTGGCAGGCAGATTCTTAACCGCTGTGTCACCAGGGAAGCCCGACACCCTAGATTTTAAAACCCACATTGCATACTGCCAAAGTAGAACAGACACTTTACACAGAACTTAATACACCGTGATTTCTTTCAATGAGTTTGTTGCAGTTGGAGTTGCTTTTGAAAGTGATCAGAGCCTATGGATTATAACTTAAAAGGCAAAAAATATTTTTCATAAATAATTTTAAAAAGCAGTAGGTCTTTTATCTGGAAGGTTCTTTGCTTTCTGCTTGGCCATGGCCATGTTTAGAAATAAAAGCTTGGATTGAACTGCTCTCTGTAATAAAGACAAAAAAGGCATATGAAGATTCAAGGGGAAAGAGGAGGAGGATAAGGGCAAGGGGTAAATCTCAGGAGGAAAGTAAAGGACCCAGAAAGACCGTACACAAGAAGCGTAGAAAGAAAGAAGCCTCGGCTGTCAGTAGGGGCTGGAAAATTCTGAGTTAAGACTCAAGGGTAGTGATGGTTGCTTTTCAAAGTAAATGCTTATGCTGTACGTGACCTTACTTCATGAGCCGCAAATCTTCATGATATGCTTGGTGTGACTGGCTTTTTTGTGGAAGCCAGTGAACGGACCCAGTTCTACATCAGGGTTGGCACAAGACCAAACAATGTCAGTCCTCTTGAACAAAGGCACAAAATGTACAGGCAGCATAGATTTGAAGGCTCAGTCAGGATTTCTGAACTAAGGCCAGCACTCAGCTGCATCTTTGATTAAATCATCAACCTAGAGTCTAGAGACTTGAGCCAAAAGCCTTCCTGAGATTGCTGCAATGTTGAGCAGACATGAGGTACCAGAGAGGAGAGGCTTATCAAAGGTGAGTTGTGATGGTGCTGGGAATATCATTCCAGAGTCAGAATCACACAGGGAATTGTAAGCCCTAAAACCCCCTGAACAAGAGGTGAAAAAATGTAAAATTAAAGGCAGATATGAGGTGAAGTGAAAACTTAAGTACCTGTAATATATCATTAACAACTCAATCAAATATATCAATGCTGCTTTGATTTTATAGTGACCAAGAAGCTCATGTCACAATGACATGGCCCTCATTATACAGATGAGTAAAAGTGAGCTTAATAAACAGACCAAGAGACTACTATTTATTTGTAAATATTAGGTTTTTTCCCCTAATTCTCAAGTGATCATTTCCACAAGTCTATTTTTTTTTTAGCTGCTATTTTTTAAACATCTTTATTGGAGTATAATTGCTTTACAATGGTGTGTTAGTTTCTGCTTTATAACAAAGTGAATCAGTTATACATATACATATATCCCCATATCTCCTCCCTCTTGCATCTCCCTCCCACCCTCCCTACCCCACCCCTCTAGGTGGTCACAAAGCACCGAGCTGATCTCCCTGTGCTATGCGGCTGCTCCCCACTAGCTATCTATTTTACATTTGGTAGTATATATAAGTACATGCCACTCTCTCACTTCGTGCCACCTTACCCTTCCCCCTCCCCGTGTCCTCAAGTCCATTCTCTACATCTGCGTCTTTATTCCTGTCCTGCCCCTAGGTTCTTCAGAACCACTGTTTTTTTTTTTTTTTTTTTTTAGATTCCATACATACATGTTAGCATACGGTATTTGCCTTTCTCTTTCTGACTCACTTCACTCTGTATGACAGACTCTAGGTCCATCCACCCCACTACAAATAACTCAATTTCGTTTCTTTTTATGGCTGAGTAATATTCCATTGTATATATGTGCCACATCTTCTTTATCCATTCATCTGTCAATGGACACTTAAGTTGCTTCCATGTACATAGAGCTGCAATGAACATTGTGGTACGTGACTCACAAGTCTATTTTTATAAAACTCCATTTTACAGTACTCCAAATATGGTATTTATATTGTCTTCATAAGAATGTATAACCCCTGACTTTTGTCTTAAAAGAAAAAGAAAAAAACAATAAGATGGTAGAAAATTCCCACCAAAAAACATCCAATATACTATACAAAAAAACTTTAAATAATAAATAAAAATGATTCTTGGGAAAAAAATTTTGTCCCTGTTTAAAAATACTTTGCTTCTTTTTTCAATTAGCAGCACTTTTTCATTTAAAAGAAATGTATGTTACATTTTTGTTCAATAACTCTTCCTGATAACCAAATCAAATGGGAAATTGATCTCTATATGCATAATTTTCAGAGTCAATACCTACTCCGGAATAGTATTTCATTTGGCTTTAGACCACAGATACTTTTTTAGTGTGGTATCTTAGATTCCATTGCAGACGACTTTAATCAAAAATTAACAATAACAGCAAAAAAAGGCCTGAATATTAAGAATCTTTTGATTTAGAATCTGTATTGGTTTCCTAAGGTTGCCATTCAAAGTAACCACAAACTGAGTCTTTTAAAGCAAGAGAAATTTATTCTCACAGCTCTGGAGGCTAGAAGTCTGAAATAAAGGTGTGGGCAGGGTTGGTTCCTTCTGGAGACTCTGAGAAGGTGTGCCATGCATCTTCCTAGCTTCTGGTAGTTACCAGCAATCCTTGGTGTTCCTTGGCTTGTAGACACATGACTTCAATCTCTGCTTCTGTCTTCACATGGCATTATCCTCTCTATATCTCTGTGAATCTGTGTGTCTTCTTCTCTTCTTATAAGGACATCAGTCACATTGGATGAGGTCCCATCCTAATCCAGTAAGACTTAATCTAACTAATTACATCTATAAAGACCCTATTTTCAGGAGCTCCCTGGTGGCCTAATGGTTAGGATTCCAGGCTTTCACTGTGGCGGCGCAGGTTCAATCCCTGGTCAGGGAACTGAGATCCCACAAGCCACACGACACAGCCAGGAAAAAAAAAAAAAGACCCTCTTTCCAAATGGGGTCATATTCTGAGGCTCTGAGTGGACATGAATTTGGGGAGCACTCAAATCTTAGACCGTAAGCTTTTGGAGGGCACTCTCTATATGATTCAAATTTTAGTCTTCCAACACTTAGCCTGTATTGAATGAACACCAAGTAAAAGATATGAAACCAATTACAAAGGTAAATGCACTAAAAATGTCGGAACTAAAGCAGCTTTTCCTGCAATTGTAAATACTTTATGGATCTTTTTCACCATTTTAAGCATATAAATCATACATCAGTCTCTGGAAGCCCATTCCCCAAAAGTCAAGTTCTCCTGGGTCACAACATTAAAAGAATAACCAAGAGCTTCAATTATTCCTCATAACAAGATTTATTCTCCCAATAGCTCTCTCAAGTTCACCAGGACTTTAACAACACAACTGCAACCCACTGAGAGGTCACAGGGTCACTATTATACTACTCAAGGCAATCTACAGATTCAATGCAATCCCTATCAAATTACCAATGTCATTTTCCACAGAACTAGAACAAAAAATTTTTTAATTTGTATGGAAACACAAAAGATCCCAAATAACTAAAACGATCTTAAGAAAGAACAACAGAGCTGGAGGAATCATGCTCCCTGACTTCAGACTACACTGAAAAGCTACGGTAATCAGAAGAGTATGATACGGGCACAAAAACAGACACATAGATCAATGGAACAGAATAGAGAGCCCAGTAATAAACCCATGCACGTACAGTCAATTAATCTATGACAAAGGAGGCAAGAATATACAATGGAGAAAAGACAGTCTCTTCAATAAGTGGTGCTGAGAAAACTGGACAACTACATGTAAAAGAATGAAATTAGAACATTCTTTAATACCATATACAAAAATAAACTCAAAATGGATTAAAGACTTAAATGTAAAACCAGATGCTATAAAATTCCTAGATGAAAACATAGGCAGAACACTCTTTGACATAAATCACAGCAATATTTTTTTGGATCCGTCTCCTAGAGTAATGGAAATAAAACCAAAAATAAACAGATGGGACCTAATCACACTTACAAGCTTTTACAGAGCAGAGGAAACCATAAACAAAAGGAAAAGACAACCTATGGATGGGGAGAAAATATTTGCAAATGATTAATCCTAGCAAGGGATTAATTTCCAAAATATACAAAAAGCTTATATAGCTCAATATCAAAAAAACAAACAACCCAATCAAAAAATTGGCAGAAGACCTAAAGAGATATTTCTCCAAAGACGACATACAGATGGCCAACAAGCACATGAAAACATGCTCAACATCACTAATTAGTAGAAAAATGCAAATCAAAACTACAATGAGGTATCACCTCACACTAATCAGAATGGACATCATCAAAAAGTCACAAATGATAAATGCTGGAGAGGGTGTGGAGAAAAGGGAACCCTCTCTACACTGTTGGTGGGAATGTAAACTTGTGCAGCCACTATGGAGAACATTATGGAGGTTTCTTATAAAACTAAAAATAGAGTTATCATATGATCTTGCAATCCCACTCCTGGGTATATATCCGGAAAAGACAAAAACTCTAACTTGAAAAGACACATGCACCCCAATGTTCACTGCAGTACTGTTTATAATAGCCAAAACATGGAAGCAACACAACTGTCCATCGATAGATGAATGGATAAAGAAGATGTGTTATATACACACACACACACACACACACACACACATATATATATACACAATGGAATATTACTCAGCCATAAAAAAGAGTGAAATATTGCCATGTGCAACAACATGGATGGATGTAGAGATTATCATACTAAGTGAAATAAGTCAGAGAAAGACAAATATCATATGGCATCATTTATATGTGGAACCTAAAAAAAATGATACAAATGAACTTATTTACAGAACAGAATTAGACTCACAGACATAGAAAACAAACTTATGATTACCAATGGAGAAAGGGGGGGAGGAATAAATTAGAATTTGGGATTAACATATACACACTACTATATATAAAACAGATAAACGAGAAGGACCTACTGTATAGCACAGGAAACTATATTCAATATCTCGTAATAACCTACAATGGAAAATAATCTGAAAAAGAATTATATATATATGTATATGTGTGTGTGTGTGTGTGTGTGTGTGTGTGTGTATATACACACACACACACACACACACACACACACACATACATACATACAGTAGTAAAATAATGTCACCACTAGGTATACCTCCATATCAATCTAAAATACTGCTTTCTTCAGTGGGAGTTATGATTATTACAAAAAACAAAGGAGATGGTCTATAAAGCCCACCTCAGGGACTTCCCTGGTAGTCCAGTGGTTAAGACTCCATGCTCCCAATGCAGGGGGCCCGGGTTCGATCCCTGGTCAGGGAACTAGATCCCGCATGCCGCAACTAAAATAGCTCGCATGCCACAACGAAGATCCCGCAAGCGGCAACGAAGATCCCACAAGCGGCAACGAAGATCCCACAAGCGGCAACAAAGATCCCGCATGCCGCAAATAAGACCTGGCGCAGCCAAATAATTAAATTAAAAAAAAAAGAAAGAAAAAGAAAAACGCCTACCTCAGGATGTGGTCTTGGCCTACCTTCCCAATTCCCTAGGCCATATGACCCATATGGTCAGATATCACCAAGGACCACTGGATATAACCATTAGATTTCTCCCCTGAAAATAAAATCTCTGCTCCATTGTTCTTTGCATTCATCCTCTCCTTTTTGAGCTCTCAAAGTCTTCTATCCATAAAATCTTACTAGATCTCTTTTATACTCTTATATTGTTTCTTACTTGCCCAAATGTAGTTTATATGTCTAAACACTCCAAGCAATGAACACCTTATTTAAACACAGAAGCTATGCGGTAGGAAAAAATAGTGGATTTGACCATCAGATAACCTGATGCTCTGATACAGCTTCTACCACTAAGTGAAACACCCTAGGTTTTAATCTCCTTCAAAACTGAAATTTATGTTCTTAGGGGATGCATGCAAAAGTATTTAGGAATGAAGTTTTATTGCACCTTCAAGTTATTATCAAATGGTTCAGTCAAAAACATAGGTAGATAGGTAGGTAGGTAGGCAGGTAGGTAGATAGACAGATATAACACTAATAAGGCAAAATGGAGATTGTTGGATCTAGAATCTAGATGTATGGGATATATAGGTGCTAATTGTACTAGTCTTTCAACTTCTCTGTATATATGAAAATGCTGATAAGGAAAACTTGGGCGGGGGCGGGCGGGGGAATGAAGCCGAAATAAAGTTAAACTCTTCTATTTCCAAATGCCGTGACTGCATTATCTAAATTCTATCTCCCATCTGGATTTCTCCATTTGTACCAATGTCACCTCATTATCTTACAACTGAGGTCTGACACGCTGGAGTACTCTTTGATTCCTCTCTTTCCTTCTGGCCTCACGTTCACTAGTCTGAAGTCTATTGAGTCTCCCTTTCAAACGTCTTATATGTTTCACTAACTTTTCATTCCCACTGGCATCGCCTTCAGTCTGCCCTGGTCTTTTTCAGCTTCCTACTTCCTGATTTGACTTCCCTATCAACTGTGCTAACACCAGTTTTATCATGTCACTTCCATGTCCTATCTACTTCTTAAATGTTGTCTCCCACTATTCCTATATACAAGACCCAGGCAAATAAGCCCATTCCTCATTACATCCTGTGTTTGTGCTTTTGTTCACACAGCTCTCCCACCTGAAATAAATCATCTTTTCCTCCTTGTTGTAATTATTCAAGCTCTATAAGCTGGCCCTTAGTGTGTATAATGTTGCTGTATACATAAACATCCTCTCATCTCCATCTCTAGCTTTGACTCTTATTACACCCAAAGATTTCCTAAGAATGTAACCTCCATGAGGGCAGAAACCTTGCCTGTCTTGGTCACTAATTTATCTCCAGCATATAATAAAGACAGGATATTATTTGGGGAATAAATTAATACTGTGTTCCCAGAAATGCTCATTTAGTTAATTTTACATTTTACATTTGCATTACATTTTACATTACATTACATGTTGTGATATTTCTCACATATGCACACACAATTCTTTCCCACCAAAAACGAAAACCGAAATGTTTTTAAAAGACCTTGTATTAGGGTTCTTCAGAGAAACAGGACCAAGAGGATACACAGAGATATATCGAAGGAGATTTACTATGAGGAATTGTCTCAAGTGATTATAGAGCACCGAGCTGAGACAGCTATCTGCTGGCTGGAAGCTGGAAGCCCAAGAAAGCTGGAGGCATATTTCCAGTCCAAACTTGAAGGCCTGACAACCAGGAGCGCTGATACCCAAGGGCAGGAGAAGATGATGTCCCAGCTTGAGCAGAGAGGTCAAATTCACCCTTCCTCCACCTTTTTGTTCTATTTAGGTCCTCAATGGACGGGATGACGCCCACTTGCACTGGTGAGGGAATCTTCTTTGCTCATTCTACCAAACCAAATCCTAGGAAATTCTGGAAACACCCTCATGGACACACCCAGAGATAATGTTTTACTGGCTATCTGGGCGTCCGTTAGCCAAATCAAGCTGACATATAAAATTAACCATCAGAGATCTCCACAATTGTCAGGAAAGCATAGGAAAGAGAAAGAATAACTGTCCGAGGTATGAGAGGTACTGTAGATCCTCTCCCCTAAAAGCAAATTTTTGGGTAATGCGGCCACAATGCACACAGATATATAAACACACAGTGTTTATATACGCATATGGAAAAAAAAAGCATATGGAAAAATTCCAACTGTTAGTGCCGTAAAGACAAGGCCCAGGGGGTAATATCTGTTGATGACTATGACAGTGAACATTATGTTTCCTCACCTTGACCCCCACATCTAACCTTCATTACTGAGTCTCTCAAAGGCCACCTGTGCCAGCTTCCCCATGCCTGACTCTGGAACCAATCCCACTATGTGGAGGACAGGGGGCACCTGAGAGCGCCTAGTTGAGGACCCCACTGATTCAAAATCAAGATGTTCTCACTGTTGGCCGCACTCCTACCCTTGTTCCCACTTCCTAGAAAAATCTGTTCCTGTCTGCTCTCTCAGCTTTCCTAGCTCTTCTTTATCTCATCTGGATTTCAGACATTAAAATGCTCAAAAGAAGTCTCTGTTTAATAGAAGAAAGCCAGGATCAAGGTGTGAAAAGCAAGTTTAATAACCCATCTCGGTGCCTGAAAGTCCCGGCCCTGAACATCAAAATCACAGGAGCCCTTGACCTGGAAACTTTGACTAATTAAACAATGATATTCATGGGTCCATTCTCCTCTGCCTTCTCTATCCTCTGTTATTAGATGTGTCTGCGCGCACGTGTGTACGCGCGCGCGCGCACACACACACACACAGAATTTTCAGACCTCATATTCTGCCCGAGACTCAGGCTTATATCACTCTGTAGCTCGGTACAAAAACCAATACCCAGACCTGGCTTCATGGTTAGTCACTTGTTACTAACCACAGCTTCATCACCTCTCTCCTGGTGATCATACTCGCATCACATTCAATTAAATCCCCTTCCTTCCATTCCCCCACCTCAAAGTGCTTTTATTGGATGTCTCCCCTTCTACCTTTTATTGGGAGGAAAATTGAAAATCATCCTGTGAAACAGAATTTCTGCCTTAGTCCTAGAAACATAATTCAAAATATTGGTTCTAGGTTGAATTAATGTCATTTATACACAATAAGTTTCTGCATGCTCCTTTTTGTTCCAACTGCCAGGAGAGCCAATTCTGCTTAGGGAAATATTTCATCTGCATGAATTATGTGTGGGCATTGGGCTGTCAAAAAAAGATAACATTATCAAATACATTGTTTCCTCTGGAGCCTTCGCTTTGAGAAACGTTAGAAATAGACTTTCTCCCGTGCATTATAATCTGCTCATTTCTTGTGCCTGACATTATTTACTTCTCTTGATTTCTTCAGTAAGATTCTGTTTTAACCTTCTGTGTCCTACCTTTCATGGTGCTCAAATCTGTAAACTCCATCAAGTAGATGGAGTGTAAATATTAAATTCAGGATATCATGTTAACCTGAAAGGTTAACAAACTGAAAGGTTATTTTAATTACAGACTCATCATTGCAGCTAGATTAAGAGACCGAGGTAAAGTTAAATATGTGAAAGTAACATCAACCCCAAACTGCCTATTACAAAAGAATGTATAGGCCACAGAGAATGTGTGTGTCATGTCACAGTGAAATTGCCTTGGGGAAAATTAACGGTGAATAATTCAGAATAAATGTAGTCAGAAATGTATTTAAAATGTTTCCATAAAATTTCATTTATGTCTCAGAGTGCCTTCCGTAAACTCCTGAGGCTCTTGAAAAATAACTCATGAGTTCAATAGCAAATTTTAAAACAGTTCGTGTTAGCTTCATTTTAAATTCAGCTAGACAAAGAAATGGAAAATTCATATAAATTTAAAGAAAAAATAATCAAGGCACAATTTAGTACTAACCATGACACTTTTCTGCAGTCAATAGCACTGGTGATATTGGTATTATGCTTTCAATCCAAAGCCTAAAAATTGTCATGATCATTAGAAGCTAGCTATTTCTATAGTGAGTACACTTGTAGCTACTTGAAAGACAGAACTCATACACTGCTTCATGTAAAATATAATTCACGATGGGAAGATGGTTTCAGCAAACCCAGCCACTTAAATTCCTGCATTCTTTCCCAACCTTTCAAAATATTTACCACCCACTACGCGACCCGATTTCTTCTTTAGTGTTTACTTTTAGACATATCAGTGTTTTAAAGTAGGTGATCTTTTTAAAGGAGAAAAAGAAGACTAGAGAAGGACAGCAAGCTGTCTAAGCTTGCCCTTAAATCATGTGAAATAGGAACAGAACCAAGATGCAAGAGTTTTAGAATAGCTGGCTTTATCCGAGTTACCCCTAGAGAACACTTCAGAAAAGTGGGGGAGGGGCTTCCCTGGTGGTGCAGTAGTTAAGAATCCTCCTGCCAATGCAGGGGACACAGGTTCGAGCCCTGGTCCAGGAAGATCCCACATGCCACGGAGCAACTAAGCCCATGTGCCACAACTACTGAGCCTGGCTCTAGAGCCCGTGAGCCACAACTACTGAGCCCGAGTGCCAAAACTACTGAAGCCTGCGCACCTAGAGCCTGTGCTCCACAACAAGAGAAGCCACTGCAATGAGAAGCCCACACACTGCAACGAAGAGTAGCCCCCGCTCGCCGCAACTAGAGAAAGCCCGCACGCAGCAACGAAAACCCAACGTAGCCAAAAATAATAATTAATTAATTTAAAAAAGAAAAGAAAAGTGGGGGAAGTGGGGTCTCTGCTAAGCCTTTCAAGTGCACCTCTCCTTGAGGTGACGATGTCATGGGAATGCACAGGCTTGTTTGGAGTCCAAAGGGGTCTTGTGACATGTCAAACTATTAAAGAAATATCCTTTATTTCCAAACTAAATGAGACATTTAAGAGTAGATCTATTTTTCTTAATGTATATTGAAGTTGTTTACATTGTCTTTATATTTACTGAAGTTGCTCTTCTTATAGTTCAAAGGCTCATATAGTTCTCTAAGTCACATTACAAAGAAGCAACAGTCCTCTCCTCCCACTACATTTCACAGGCCATAGAAACAAGCACTTTCGACAACTGTAGCTGGGTTTTGTAAAAAAAAAAAAAAATTAACTCCATAAGCCTAAATAACATGCTTATTTTGCTATTTCTAGATACTTTCTTCATTTTACATGTTATTTACTGATATCCCCCTATGCAAACTGAGGATTTGCACCCTACCTCCTCCAAGATGTAAATCACACTTAACACTTCTACGGCATAATTCTGGTTATAACAATAATCAGTATTTGCATGACTTGTAAATGATTTTCATAGCTGAATTCTAGACTGCATTACGGTTACTTTTCCTTTCTTGCACAACTTTGTTTCTCCATGGAGTTAAATGGATTGCTCCTTTTCTTAGTTTTCTACATACTAATTATCAATTTACCCCCAAAACTCTCCCTTAGCTGTGTAAAATTCCTCTCAATATGGTCAATCACTTTAGCTACCTATCAGTTTCTTTTATTTGGAGACATAGCTCTAGAAGCTTCTAAGTGCCCCAATCTGGACTGGATTCTCTCTAGGCATACTGCATGTCTGTGTCCCTGGGGTTCTCTTCAGCTCTCTCATGTTGGATCTCACATATAGTCCACATTCTATGTCTATTCCCTTATACTGTGAAGTCCTGTCTCCCAACTTTCTGAGAAAGTCTGCATGAGAAGGAAATATGAGGCCCAGGCTGTCTGAACATACTTTTATAATGAACTCACATTTAATTGACTGCTTGGTGTATTTTAGGCTTACACTCCCTTTCCCTCTGTACACCTAAAAGGAACAGGTATTGCCAGATATCTCTCCATCAAAGATGGGTTTATTCGGCATCAGCAGAGAATAGCAATTTGGAGTCTGCAACTACGGCGAGCCACACCCAAGTCCCTACATAGCAAAGGCAGGAGGATGCTTCTATGGAGAGGAAAACGAAGTTGGGAGGGCGCTAGTAAACAAAGAGTCCAGGACTTTTCATTGGCTGAGTCCTTGCCAGGAAAGGAGTCTTTCTTCTTTCCACTGGGCTCTACTACAGTTGCAGGGCCTGAGAGCTCCCGCTTCTGGTCTCCAATCTCTATTTAATTGATGTTTCTGTTTATTAATTTTTTTTACACCTCTAAAGTTTGAAGGCATGACTTCTACCTTCCAGTATTGCTGTTGAAAACTGAGGAAATTATGGTTACTGATTCTTTGTAAGTAATTTGCTTTTATCTCTTTCTGTACTTTTAGAATTCTTTGTCTCTCGTGTTCTGAAATGTTCTTCCATGTGAATCTAATTTCAACCATTGACCTAGGTACTACATGAGCTCTTTCAAATTAGGAACTTATGCCCTGAGACATATTTTTGAGTTACTTATCTAACGAATATTTTCTCTGCTATTCTCCATTTTCTCTTTCTGAACTTTTATTACTTGGATAATGGACATCCTAGACTGGACATGAAATTTTCTTATCTCTTCATCTCCCAAATTCCTTCACTTAATCTTTTTGGCCTCCTTTCTCAAAGATTTCCTCAACTTTAATCTTGGAATCCTTCTATTTATATGTCAACAATTATTGTTTAATTACAACGTGTCAGACACTATTCTAATTGCTAGAGATACAGTAGTTGAAGAAAGCAGATGCAAAAATTCCTGCCTGTGGAGCTGACAATCTGTTGTTTTTATATTCTATGATCTTAGACAAACAGAATAAATAAGATGTACAGGATATTAGACAAACAATAAACAAGATAAGTAAAGTAGCTTTTGTTTTCTTCCCTCTTTTACATGTGAGGAAATTAAGGCACAGGGAGATTAAAAAGGATGCTAAATTGACGAATAAAGCAAGAAAATGGCACAAAACCAGACATATAGATCAGTGAAACAGAATAGAGAGCCTGGAAGTAAATCCACACACCTACAGTCAATTAATCTTCAACCAAGGAGGCAAGAATATACAATGGAGAAAAGACAGTCTCTTCAGCAAGTGGTGTTGGGAAAGCTGGACAGATACATGTAAATCAATGAAGTTAGAACACTCCCACACATATACAAAACTAAACTCAAAATGGCTTAAATACCTAAATGTAAGACATGACACAGGAACCTGCTTCAAGATGGCGGAGCAGTAAGACGTGGAGATCACCATCCTCCCCACAAATACATTAAAAATCCATCTACATGTGGAACAACTCCTATAGAAAACCTACTGAACACTGGCAGAAGACCTCAGACTTCCCCAAAGGCAAGAAAATCCCCAGAGACCGGGGTAGGGCAAGTGCTCATGGAACATTCTCCAGGATAGATCATATCTTGGGTCACAAATCAAGCCTTGGTAAACTTAAGAAAATTGAAATCGTATCAAGTATCTTTTCTAACCACAACGCTATGAGACTAGATACCAATTACAAGAAAAAAAGGTGTAAAAAATACAAACACATGGAGGATAAATAATATGCTACTAAATAACCAATAGAACACTGGAGAAATCAAAGAGGAAATCAAAAAATACCTAGAAACAAATGACAATGAAAACACGATGACCCAAAACCTGTGGGATGCAGCAAAAACAGTTCTAAGAGGGAAGTTTATAGCAATACAATCCAACCTCAAGAAACAAGAAAAATCTCAAATAAACAACCTAATCTTACACCTAAAGCAATTAGAGAAAGAAGAAGAACAACAACAAAAAAAAACCCAAGTTAGCAGAAGGCAAGAAATCATAAAGATCAGATCAGAAATAAATGAAAAAGCAATGAAGGAAACGATAGCAAAGATCAATAAAACTAAAAGCTGGTTCTTTGAGAACATAAACAAGATTTATAAACCATTAGCCAGACTCATCAAGGAAAAAAGGGAGAAGACTCAAATCAATAGAATTAGAAATGAAAAAGGAGAACAACTGACACTGCAGAAATACAAAGGATCATGAGAGATTACTATAAGCAACTCTATGCCAATAAAATGGACAACCTGGAAGAAACGGACACATTCTTAGAAATGCACAACCTTGCAAGACTGAACCAGGAAGAAATAGAAAACATGAACAGACCAATCAGAAGCACTGAAATTGAAACTGTGATTAAAAATCTTCCAACAAACAGAAGTCCAGGACCAGATGGCTTCACAGGTGAATTCTATCAAACATTTAGAGAAGAGCTAACACCTCTCGTTCTCAAACTCTTCCAAAATACAGCAGAGGGAGGAACACTCCCAAACTTGTTCTACGAGGCCACCATCACCCTGATATCAAAACCAGACACCAATATCACAAAAAAAAACTACAGGCCAATATCACTGATGAACATAGGTGCAAAAATCCCCAACAAAATACCAGCAAGCAGAATCCAACAGCACATTAAAAGGATCATACACCATGATCAAGTGGGGTTTATCCCAGGAATGCAAGGATTCTTCAATTTACGCAAATCAATCAATGTGATACACCATATTAACAAACTGAAGGATAAAAAACATCTGAAAATCTCAATAGATGCAGAAAAAGATTTCAACAAAATTCAACACTCATTTATGATAAAAACTCTCCAGAAAGTAGGCTTGCAGGGAACCTACCTCAACATAATAAAGGCCATATATGACAAACCCACAGGCAACATCGTTCTCAATGGTGAAAAATTGAAACCATTTCCACTAAGATCAGGAACAAGACAAGGTTGTCCACTCTCACCACTATTATTCAACATAGTCCATCAATAGATGAATGGGTAAAGAAGATGTGGTATGAATGTGTGTGTGTGTGTGTGTGTGTGTGTGTGTGTGTGTGTAAATAAAATGGAATATTACTCAGCCATAAAAAATGAAATATTGCCATTTGCAGCAACATGGATGGGCCTAGAAATTATCACACTAAGTGAAGGAAGTCAGGCAGAGAAAGACAGATATTGTGTATCACTTATATGTGGAATCTAAAAAAATAATACAAATCAACTTATTTACAAAACAGAAACAAACTCACAGACATAGAAAACAAATTTATGGTTACCAAAGGGGAAAGGGGAGGGGGAGGGATAAATTAGGAGTCTGGGATTAACATATACACACTACTATATATAAAATAAACAAAAAGGACCTACTGTATAGCACAGGGAAGTATATTCCGTATCTTGTAACAACCTATAATGGATAAGAATCTAAAGTTATACACCTGAAACTAACACAATAATGTAAATCAACTATAGTTTAATAACTAAAATAAAATAAAAAATAATAAAGCAAGAAGAAAGGAAAATAAGGATTGGGAAAGGTTGAAATTTTAGGTCTGTTGGTCAGGAATGGTCTCCCTGAAAAGGTAAAATTTGGTTAAGTATCTTCAGAAAGTGAGGGAACAAGGCTTACACGTCTCTGGCGGAGGGGCATTCCAAGGGGAGAAAAGAGAGAGTCAATGCCACAAGGAAGAAATGGTCCCCATGTCTGAGGAAGAGCAAGGAGTCCAGTGTGAATGGAGTGGAATGAGTGAGGGGCAGATAAGGTTAGAGAGGAAATTCTGGAGCAGGCGAGTTGGGGAGAGCCCTGTAGATCTAAGAACTTCGACTGTTACTCCCGGGTATATGAGAACTCATTTTCTCAGGATCAGTCTGGTTGCTCTGTTGAGGATAAACTCTAAGTTTCCCTTCTGGTAATGGTGCACTAGACAATTTAGCAACACCCCCCACCCCCAGGCCCTCTGTTTTACCTCCCCTGAAAATAAATCCTCAAAATTATATCAGGGTAGAAGAGGGAATTTGGGAATCTAATTGCTTCTCAAACACAACTGCATCCAAACCTCCAATTTTCAACCTCTCCTTCACCCTTCACTTTCAGAGATGGCGCCATTCCATGAGACCTTTTGGAGTCCCCAGGTGTAAATCTGTTTCTCAACCTCCCCCTCTGTCAAGTAAGGGTTCCACTCAGCTCTCAGACCAACTAAGTCAGTTACGAAGCATCCTGCTTTCCAGCTGCCAACATTTTGTTGTATTCATCTTCTAGGCTATTCTCTTTGTCCTTGTGGTTTCATCTTACTTTTAGCTCTTTACTCTCATTTTTAGGGATGTCAGGTGGACAAAAAAATAAAGACATGTTCACTCTGCCATTTTAAACAAAAGTTGAAATACAGCAATTCTGCACTTTAAAAAATGTTTAGGGCTTCCCTTGTGGCGCAGTGGTTAAGAATCTGCCTGCCAATGCAGGGGACACGGGTTTGAGCCCTGATCCGGGAAGATCTCACATGCCGCGGAGCAACTAAGCCTGTGCACAACTCCTGAGCCTGTGCTCTAGAGCCCGCGAGCCACAACTACTGAAGCCTGCGCGCCTAGAGCCCGTGCTGCGCAACAAGAGAAGCCACCGCAATGAGGAGCCCGCGCACTGCAACGAAGAGTAGCCCCCGCTTGGCGCAACTAGAGAAAAACCCATGCGCAGAAACGAAGACCCAACACAGCCAAAAATAAATAAATAAAATTATTTAAAAAAAGAAAGAAAGAAAGAAAGAAATTGCCACAGCCACTCCAGCCTTCCGCAACCACTTCCTTGGTCAGTCATCAGCCATCAACATCGAGGCAGCACCCTCCACCAGCAAAAAGATTATGAAGGCTCAGATGATGCTTAGCATTTTTTAGCAATAAAGTATTTTTAAATTATGTATACTTTTTTAGACATAATGCTATTGCACACTTTAAAGACTACAGTTTAGTGTAAACATAACTTTTATATGCACTGGGAAACCAAAATATTCGCGTGACTCACTTTATTGCCATATTCGCTTTATTGCAGGTGGTCGGGAACCGAACCTGCAGTATCTTTGAGGTGTGCCTATACTGTACTCACGTGCCTGGATTTCACTAACGCTCCCTCAACGTCCTGCCAGTTTCCACCCATTGCCTAGTTCCAAAGCCATTCCCATGTTTAAGTTTTTGTTATGGGAGCACCCTACTTCCAGATATCAAAATCTATACTATTTATCTATTGTTATGTAAAAAAAAACTTAGGAGTTTAAAACAATAAACTTTATTATCTTAACCAGTTTCTGTGGGTCAGAAATCTGGGTGCAGCTTAGCTAGGTGGTTCTAGCTCAAGGTCTTTCATTAGGATGTTGGCCAAGGCTGCTGTCATCAGGAGACTTGACTAGGGCTGGAATTACGTGCTTCCAAAGTTCCTCATTCACGCCCCTGATGGCTTAAGTATCCTCATGATATGAGGGCTGGCTTCCCCAGAGCTAGCGATCCAGGAGAAAGGGCAAGGCAGAAGTTAACATGTTGTCTATGACCTAGCTTTAGAAGTCACACTTGGCCATTTCCACAATATTCTCTTGGATACACACAGATCAACCTTATTCAGTGTGGAGATAAGAACCCATTAAGGGCCATCTCAGAGGCTGGCCACCATACTGTAGTTCTCAGTTCATTTATGCCTTATAGCAACTTTAAAGAATAGTTTAATATAGGTCTATATTTCTTTATCCCCAATTGCAAAATCCATCAGGCCCTGAAAACAAATTTTTTCCTCATAACTCTATTGCCGGACAAACTTTACCCCACCTGCATTCATCTGCCAGCAAAACCACATGTAAACGGATAAGAGGCTAATTACAGTCTCTACTTATCCCACTTGGTGCAAACATTTCTACATTTTATTGTATAAATGCATTTGATTTAGGTGGTGTGATCCCAAACTCTCCTGGAGTGTTAGTAATATAAAATATCTGAACCATATTATTTTTCTAAACTCTAAAAAAATTATGAAGTCTAAAAGATATCTGGCTCCAATGGTTTGGGATAAAGTTTAACTTAATAGAAAGGAATGCTCATCTGTTTGGCTTTACTATTGAGTTTATGAAAACTCTTCTGATGCTAGAGGCTATATGTTAGCTTGTTATAATTCTCCTGGAGACATCAACACACAAATGCAGGCAAAGTGTCCAAGAAGAAACAACTCATCTCCTAATTGGTAGCTGAAAAAACTACACCTTGGAAATAGGAACCAACACCCTCCCGCTCTCTGCTCTCTCTTTCCATCACCATGGTCTATAGTCCTCTGTTTCTTTCTGCGGTTTTCTTTCTCTTTCACCTACACAGTTTTGTTCCTCTATGTCACCTGCCATTCTTTCCTTGACGTTTCCAAAATACAATAATTACTCCCCCTGAAAGTGTTAACAAAATAAAACAAAATGCACGTGTAGCACCAATAACTAGCACACGTGCATATCTGACTGCCTGATCCACAGCAAAGGATTCATATTAAGTGACAGCTTCTCACTTGAACCACCCAAGTTCCTCCATTTCTATGCCTGAGGGCTTATCCAGTGATGGAGCTTGGGCAGCCTGGCAGCACCAGGGATTTAACATCCTCAACCAGTGAGGAATAGGGTGGATAAACCTTCTAGCTTCCCCAACACCTAGTAGAGCCATCTCTTTTTTCTCACTTACTCCAAGTCAGCTGCACATCCAGGCAACTCCTCAGGGCAGCTGTCCCCCACGAGGTGACCTCCATCACACCTCCACATAACACGTGCCTCCACAGTAACCAACTACACCTTCCCAGGTATAGTTGAGTTCTGCGCCAACAAGCAACACTTGAACGCTCCCACAAAGTGACGGACATCCCTGCTGCTCACGTTTTATTAGCCAAAGCATGTCATGTGGCCACACCTAACTTCAAGGTTACGAGAGATGAGATCCTGCCATGTTCCCCACAGGAGAGGGGAATGAGATGTTGGGGAACAGAAGCAATGCCAGCCACGTGTACTGTGAGCCCCCCTTTGCCAACTGCTTTTTTTCTCCACATGCTTTTGAGATTTGTCCACGTTAGTACACGTAGGTTAAAGTTAGTCCATTCTCGTTGTCCAGTATTGTACAACAATGACTCTATCATAATCTATTTTTTCTACTGATGGTTATTCCATTTAGGTTATTTCCAATTTTCTGTTCAAACAAACAATACTGCTATGAATATTTTATATGTGTAACACAGATTTCTCTAGGTTGCTGTTCTAATTTAAATGCTATTTTATGAGGCGGCCATGCTGAGTTGTAGGGAGGGGTCAAGAAAAGCCTGAACCACTTGGTATACAGGCTTATCATGGAAAGCTCAGAGCTGTATAGAAATCTAAGCCAACACCACCTATACTGTCTATTCATGTTTGCTCTAAAGAAATAAAGTGATATTATTTTCAGAGTGCTTTCCTTTCTTCACTGAACGTTAACAGAACAAAAAGCCAAGGTTGTTGACAATGCATCATTTAGCTAACAAATGCCAAAATCAGATAGTCTAGTAATTTTCTGCAACCTATTCAAACTCTATTGAAAATTACGAGAGCAATTGCAATTTAATATTACTAACAGAAGACACACCTTTGAAGCCTTCTGCAAATATCAAGATGAGTGAAGTGCTTGACAAGACGAAGAAGATGAATCGACTACAATGCTTTCTACCTGAGAGGGAAAGAACCCAGTGATAATGCCACAGAACATTTCCCTAGAACAAAACGTGCTGGGGGGAAAATTGATGAGATGGAAGGAAGGGGAAAAAAGTCCTCTCTCTAAAAGTCGAGGACAGGGACAAAATAATAATAAAAATTCAACTGAGTGAGACTAACTTTGTAACAACTACCAAACAGGAAGGTCAGCAACATAATTGCTTATGTATAGCTGGACCTAATGTTAGAACTGGGAGGTTTTTCATAGCGCTTTCCATTCAAGGTGAGTGCAATGGCTTATCTCTAAGTCATTTTTACTGAATGGCGCCTCCTGCTTTGTAGTTTGCTTTCTCCTTATGTTTGTCTGAGCTATCATTCCTTACATCTTTTTAAGAATCATGGGTAAAGTTCCTTTCACACATCGCTAACAACTCACTCTTCAACATGTATACAAAATGCCGGTTAACTCCAACCACCTAAAATTCTAAAAGAGCTTCACTGAAGAAATTATTTGTTTTTCCCAGTCATGGTTCATAAATGATCAGATTACCACTGGAAGCCATGCAAGTGTTCATTATTCTCATAACTGATCCTGGAGCGAAGTCAAAAGATGATTTGTCTAAACATGGACTTTACAGACTCCTGGGGCACCGACAGCTCATTGAAGAAAAGCCTGGCTGACAATGTCATCTCATTACTTTCGGGGAGCAGTGTTTGTGACCACCATTTAAGAAGAAAATCATGGGCAGATAAAAGAAAGAAAAGAAACCACCAGAATTTTTGGATTATTGCTCACAGATTCCTCCCTAACATTAGCAGGACAGGGGCAAGAGTATCTATGGAGGTTCACTTATCACATGTCTTTGTAACAACCTGGAAACCCAGGTCTGATGTAGAATTGTAGGAGTCCTTCAGCAAGAACATGGCCCCATGGAAAGCCTGTGGTCTGCCCCCTTCTCTTCTTCCCCCCGACCTCTCCCCACTCCCTGTGGCAAATTTGCACACAGGTGTGTGGACACCCTAGTCTGCATCCCAGGTCTTCCGCAAGTCCCCATAGCCACCCTTTGGCTGCTCTCTGGGTCTATGTATTCATGCTGGTTTCATCATCTGCCCTCAAGAGGACAGACTTGGGGAAATGACCATGCAGGCCCTCAGTGCAAGTGTAAGCACGGGGCTCCTTAAACAGGCACGCAACAGGGAGTGTAGGTCCTGAGTAGGCGTGCTCCCCTGGGCCCACAGACTCCTCTCCCCATAGACAGGGCACAGCTGGAAGAGGACCAGAGTAGAGCCCTCTAGATGACAGGCCCAGTTTAGGGGCCCCTCTTAGCAAGACTAAAGCCAGTCCTGATTAGTGAAACTGATTTCTTTTCTTTTAAGGAAATTGGCTATCAAGAAAGGACTATATATACAAAATCAACTTTGCCACAGCTTCCTTCAGGGTGATGGCCTGCATGGGGTGGAAAAGTTAGAGCAGGTGATAAAGGATTTCTAAGAGGGGTGTTTGAAAAGACAGAGATGGATCATGTGAAATTTCAAAGGGGATGATGGGATAAAAGAAAGCTCTCAAATCTAAAGAAAGAAACAGAATGAGGGTGGGAGGACTCCTTCATATCATGTACTTCTTTTTATTATACCTCCTCTCCTCATTAATTCATTTCACTCATAATGAAGTCTTAAAAGACCTGCTGTGTGGTAGCACTCAGACAATGACAAGAAGGGGACAAAGAGAATGTCAATATAAGAGTTCCCATCTTCAGCAATTTTGGAACCTGCTTGAGAAAACCAGACACTTAAATGCAAAAGCAATAGAGCAGAGTGAAGTAGTTTGTGCTCAAGCACTAAAACACAGAGAGCACGAATTCAGCGAAGGTAGAGCGTGCCAGTGTGAAGTGGCCAGGAAAAGGCTGCTTCAATTCCAGGGCAGTCTTGTCAGAATTAATAAGATTTTATGGTTTGTGGAAAAAAAAAAATCTTTGTTTCTCAAGGGCAATTTCTCAGTGTTCACTTTCTACTTCTACTCCAAGTCATTTCTATTAAAATAAAAATAAGTCAGACAGACAATCTAACTAGGCAAAGATAGAACTGAATATCAGAAACTCTACCCCCAACTGTGCTCAACTTCCTCTCATGATAATTCAGACACACACCAAGAGGTACAATAACCATATCCACCATCCACCTCCTCTAGAGGGTTACATTCTTAAAATGAGGAACATTAATATTGACATGTACTTAATACATTATGCATGAATATTTAACCGTCACAATAGAGGGGATACAAGGTAAGAACTGTTGACATTAGATACGGGTTAAGTGTCACTTATTGCAGAACACAAAAGGTCATTTCTTTGGTTGTGTGACTCACCTAGAAACTCACTACTATTAGGCTGTGTATTAAACCTGAACTTTCAAAGGTCTTTGAGAATGAGAGAAGTGGGGGGAAAGGTTTGATGGAAGTGACTCCAGACTCCATTTATCATGGAAGGAAGGTGGCACTCTAGGTGGTAAAACCGAAAACTTTAGGGTTCGGATTAGAGACTATGAGGGGAGAACACACTCCTGCGTGTCTCCCCTTCTCTCAATCTTCTAGTGTAACACTACTTCACTTCTGACGCACGTGGGTTTTTCCACATATCAAGCAATTCTTCCACACCAGCTGGCTGTCCAACAATTTAACTCAATTCTGACATTCTACCTGGAGAGAGCATCAAACACCACAGGTTAAGTGTTCAGTCCTAGAAGACCACCTACCACCACTTCAGATGCCAATTTCAAGCCCTGATTGTTATCTGTGTTACGGAGTCCAAGCTCGCTCTGCTCACCGCACGACAGGCCAATAAACTGGAGACGAGGTGCTGAGGCAAGGAAGACGACTTTATTTGGAAAGCCGGCAGACCAAGAAGATGGCGGACTAGGGTCCCCATAAAAACATCTTATTGGGGTCCGGATGGCAGTTTCTTTTATAGAATCAGAAAGGGAAGTAAAGTAAAAAGGCAGAATAGAGAGGGAGAGGCGGGGAGGAAGTAAAGTGAAAAGGGCCATCAGTCTTGCAAAACATCTCCTGGAATGGCCAGCCTCGGGAAGGGGATGTGTTCATTTCTTCTGTCTTGCAGCCATTCACAGGTGGTAGGGTTCCCTGAGGCAGGCCATTATGTATGATTATAATAACAAAAGCAATGAAAAGCAAAGGCTAAAGTCGAAGAAACAGATCTAACATGGAGTCAGAATTGGCTCTTTCCTGTTACACCTGTACTTCCGACCAACTGGCTATAAATCAGAGGTAGCCATGACCCCCTCTTTGGGTTAGGTTAATCTGCTACAGTGGCTGTCAGAATTCAGAAAAATAGTCTCTGTATTAGCTTACTGGTTTATTACAAAGGATTCGAACAGCCAGATGAAGAGATATATAGGGTGAGGTCTGGAAAGGTCCGGAGAACAGGAGCTTCTTTTTGTCCCCATGGACTTTGGGGTGCACCACCCGCCCAGCATATGGGTGCATTCTTGTTCACCAACCTAGAAGCTCTCTGAACCCCACCCTTTTGGGTTTTACTGAGGCTTCATTACATAGGCATGATTGATTAAATCACTGGTCATTGATAATTGATTCAACTTCCAGCCTCTCTCCCCTCCCAGGAAATCAGAGGGTGGGGGTGAAACTTCCAACCCTCTACCATGTGGTTTCAAACACACGCAACCAGCCTCCCATCCTTTCCCAAAGTTAGCTCATTAACATAAATTCAGGTGTGGTTGAAAGGGGCTCGTTATAAATAACAAGATACCCTTTTCCCCTTTATCATTCTGAGACTACTTCAGGAATTGGAGCTATTTGAGGACAAAAGACCAAATGTTATAACAAAAGACTCTCCCGATGCTCTTGTGGCTTAGGAAATCACAAGGGATTTAGGAGCCATGAGCCAGGAACAGAGATGAAGATCAAATATATATTCCTTCTTATAAATCACAGTATCACAGGGACCAATGGATTCATCAAGAATAGAGTACAGAGAGAAAGTGACACAAGTTTCGCCTTATCACAAAGTAAAATGGAGACTAAGAGTGATGGGCAAACAAGGGCAAATGGCCAAGCGCCACCTACACCAGAGAAGTTGAAGCAGTGTCCTTCGGGAACAACCTAGAGAAAGGATCATTAGCAGATGTACAGGTGGCCCGCTGCCCATTCATCCTAGGGCAGCCCACAGAAAACTAACAGGGCTGGATGTCAGATTCTGAGCCTGGTTACAGAAGCACCAGCCCCTGGCTAAGAGCAATCAGAGGCCAGGATTTAATAGCAATATGACTTACCAAAATCTTGCCTCTAACTCTATCCTGTCAGCTCAACATTAATGATTGGAAGAAGCCCCAGGATCTTTACTAGCTGGGTCAGGGTGTTGGGATCTAAGTCTCTGATTGCAGTTAAATGACAGCAAACAGCAACAGGATTCACTATATCAACCATCACAGCTGTGGAGGCAACTGTCACTCTTCTTATACGGGTGGGGATAAGGGATGGCAGGAATCTAAGTCAGCTTCGCAATTGACCTGGGTCATAACTATTTTCCATAGATGTTTGCAGACCATCCCTTTTTGTGGAAGGCCAACTCGCAGGGCATAAAGGTTGGATAAATTAACCCCTACCTTAAGGAAGATTATTTCGGTAAAAACCACTCAAGGAACAAGATTTTGAATTTATCTTAAGAAAAACAAATGAACAATATATTTGGGTAAAGTCAAAACAGAAAGCGACTCTAGTAGGTTTAATCAACAATGCTAATTCTTCAGCCCTCCCTGTGTCCACACTCTTTGCCTGCCGTGTGACTTGGCAGTTCCTCCCTTTAAGAAGTGGAGAATATTTCCCTGCCAGTTATTGCTAGGTTCAGCCATTTGACTGTTTTGACGTTAGGATGTTTGCAGATGTGACACAAGCAGACACTTGTAAAATTGCCTGGGAAGTAGGTCTGCTCTCAAATTTCTGCATTGCCAAGAGAAGGATGTTGGGGAGGAAAAACCTTCCCTTCTTTCCGTCTAGGGTCTTTGGCTGGTCTAATAATTAAATTGAAATATAACAGATTAACAGGAGAAAAACAAATTTTGTATGTATGGGAGCCCCAGAAAGACATGAGACTCCCTGGCAGTCAGGCAATTGAGGCTTCTATACCATCCTGAGCTAAGGAGAAGCGGGTAGGGGTGTGGGGTTTCAGAGGGGAGGAAGACAGTTCACAGGAAGATGAGAAAAGCGAATGCTTGGTAAACAGATGTTTGCCACGCCATGCAGATAAGTCTTCCAGAAGTAAAAAGTTATCTCTGGTAATAGCTCTCTTCCTGGTACAAGTCCCCTATCTAAATTCTTTCCAGCAGCTAAGGTGCAAGTAAAAAGCTCTTCCTGAGTCTGCTGGGCACCACTTATCTTCAGCTTGAAATAATCCACATGCCAATGTGGCACATTCTGGCGCAGCCTGCCCTGAACCCCTTCAAGAACATGGCCAGCTATACCACTGGTCCCAGGAAGAGGACTGGACACACGTGGATCAGAGCCCCCCACAGCCAAGCTCAGTCTAGATTCTCCAGACACCAGCAGAACCACTCAGCTGACCCCAGCTCACATCAGCCAACTTCCAATCTGAACCACAGATTCGAAATAATAATTGATTTTTATTTTGAGCGCTAAGTTCTGGGGTGACAGCAATCACTCAGTGGTACAATGTTCAAAACTACCTTGAGGAAGTGTCTTCACTTTGAGCACACTAAAAAAGGGAGAAGAGATGACACTGAAGGGCTAAAGGGAAAACTCTTCAGCAATAACAGCAGTGCATATAAAGAAAAGTATCACAAAAGCAATTTCAGTATCTGAAATGCCAGAAATACATAAGTATTGCTAATTAGGGGAAGTAAAACAAGTGTCCTTAGACAAAGCTCAAGAGCCTATCCTTGGTCACATGTACCTTTATGTTATTAATATGCCCCACAGAGCAGTCTTCATTTTGTCCTTATTAAATCTTTTTAAGTTAACAAGGTTCTTCACTTTATATTGTAAAATATCTTTATCTTCCATAAAGATGTGTGATCATGATAATAGTATTAAGATGATTTATAAGCTAAAGGGAGTGGAAGAAGACCAACTATGCCCATATTTCCATATCTCCACAATTACTGTCAAATTCATAACACAATTCCATCAAGCTGGTGGCACTTAATATATATTAGTTGGTGAACATTTTCATAAGGTGGAAGAAGCAAAATCTAATAAAAGAACTCCACTTTGAGGCAAAATTGGTTTATTATTCTGGACACCATCAGTCTCAGAAATTAATTCAACCATTTTTTAGGCCTAGTACATTCGGAGGTTCTTCCTTTGTTTATCAATGAAACTATTCTTTCTGGACAAAACCTTTATCTTACTACTTCTGTTTACACCATGGGATTAGAAGAATCCAGGTAGAGATCTAGAATCAGATCAGAACAGGTCAGATGCACCTGTGTGAGCTCTGTATTAGAAATGGAAACTACAAAAGAGAGAGAGAGTTGATTGCTTTCACGAAAAAGCACATAATCCAGTTGTACCATTCAGGGAGATTGAGTACTCAAGGAGTAGAATGGATGGGGTGGGGCAGGGGGGAAGCTGGGGGTATTCCAGATCAGATAGCAATTGGAAAGAAGAAAAGGTAATTTCTAGAGTGATTAAGAAAAGCTCCACGGGGAAACGGTCCATATATTGGGCTTCAGATAGATGGGCTATCTGGCCAGCCAGAGGAAGACAATGATTCCAAAACCAACAACAAAAACAAGAAAACATGACAGAAATAAATGTTATTAAATGAAGACTAATGAAAATTCTTATACTGTTAGAATGATACCTTTTAGACCATGAACAAGTATTAATTTCAATCCAATCATGCATCTGAAAATAAATGCCCTTTGCATGACTTATAGTCTCTTATTTTAGAATCCCAAGGACTTCTTCCTATTATGAAACACTTATTGCCCTGTGAATCAGAAGTGAAGATTAAGAATATTTTAAGGAATAAAGAAAGTAACAAAACAAGAGATACATGACTATTGAAACCCAGCAGGACCCTGTGGGGCCCTCATGGGTACAAATCTTTCTGTGTCCCCTCCCCCCTTACTTGTTTGTAGGAAATGGGTTTCATTCAGCCTCCCAGACCTTCCCCGAGTTCCAAAGGACAGATTCAAACTTGTTAATGAGGGAAGGGAGGGGATGCAGAAACAAAGGAGGAGCAGTCAAAACACAATAGTGCAGCCTTGGGGCAGGGTCCTGGTTCCTCCTCAAGGAATATACATAACAATATATCTTTGAGTTCTTCTAGAGGAACTAAGACCCCCACCCAGGTGGAGGATGGTAACTTCAGGCTGAGCACAGATCCCTGGAGCACCGCCCTGTTACCTCACCACCAACCAATCAGAAGAAACTCACACCCTGCAGCCCAAATTTTGCCTATAAAAACTTCCCCCTGAAAACCATTGGGGAGTTCAGGTCTTTTGAGTACAAGCCACCCATTCTCCTGGCTCGGCCCTGCAATAAACCTTTCTCTGGTCCAAACCCCAAGCTTCCGTTTGTTTGGCCTCACTGTGTGTCCAGCACACAAACTTGCATTCAACACTCTCCCAAGGTCAACTAATTTCTGTTCTTTCTTTTCCTGTTCTCCTAGTATCTATCTCTGCCATACCTCTGGTTCCAGAAAATCAGGACTGCACACATTTCTTGCCTTTAAGGAACAGAATCATAGAAATGAACTGAGAATACCAACTAGCAGGAACCATTAATTGACCCTCATACCAATATTAGACTTCGTTGGGCACCAAATAACCTGGAGTTCCCTTTCCACCTTTAAAAAATGAATAAAGCAAAATCTAAACTTTTATAGTTACAGCTGTGAGCCAGTAGCTTTTCCTTTCTTACTTACTTATCATATACGAAACATCTAATCTTCGATATTAAGGACCCCTCCCCTGAACATTTCTGCCTTTTGAGCATATTATTATTAATTACAGAAAGGCTATGGTTGTGATGTAAATAAGCAGTAGGCTTTAAAGCACATTTCCCAACATCCTCTCACGGCTATAGGGGCAGGGAAAGGCAGGTGGTGTGGGCTGGACAGCATGGTGCAGAGGGACAGAAAGACAGAAGGAAATCTGGGGTCTTATTAACCAGAATGTCTCCTCCCTGTGTGACAATCCCACTCCTGACAGAGAGCAGAGCTGCACTTTACAAACTTCTGAAAGCTGAAGCTTTCAAGCTAATATTGCTTCAAGGCCCATCATTCTGCCAGAGGTGGCAATACCTTAATTTGTCACTGTCAAGCGGGCAAATTTCTTTAAGGTCTGCTTACTGTTGCTCCGTTCTGCTGTCTCTGGACACACCAGCCTGCTAATACAACAAGCATGCTGGAGATCAACTTCAGGGACATCAGACAGAGCCCATTACTCTGAACCGCCCGCCATGTTAACTGTCCCAGCAAGAGTGATGTGACTCAGGTAAGGATATTTGATAGGCACAAGCTGTCCAAATGTGTCCGTGGTCTTGGCCGTGATGCCTTCAGGAGAGGACACTGATGAGCAGATATCTATTTCTCTGACACTGAACATTGAGTTTGAAACACTAATTCATTATATGAGAAATGCTTCATCCTTCTTCCTGTTAGAGGACCCAAATCAATCTCTCAGTGCACAGAGAGAACTGAAGTATGAGCCCAGAGGATTTCTCTCCAGAAGCATCCAGAGAGATTTCCCTTGAGACTGGGTCAAAGGACCCCGTAGAAAAAATCCCTCTTGATGTTTCCAGGTTCTTTCACCTGCATCTAATTCAAGGGACACTGCATTAGTTAAGAGGCAAGTACAGCAAAAAGCATTAGGGTCCATGCTCTCCCTGCCACACATACTCTTTCTCCACGCAATTCACCAGCTCCTGTTTCGATGTGAGAGTTTTTCACCAAAGAACAGAACCAGGACAAGATTTTTGTGTCGTTTCCCAAAAGACTATGGGGAAACTAATACTTAACTCTGACACATGATGTAGGAGTGTGCAGTTAAAGGTTGACAGAAGCCAATATTTACAATGTTATTTAGAAATGATAGGACAGTTAGTTATAAAACCTTCCAAAACCTTATAATAACTCTCTTCCAAGGGTCCTTGCTGTGGGATCAGCTTACAGTCAGAAATTGCCTTACAACAAAGACATTTAGTGCTTGGATGATGGCAGCAAAATGAGTGAGACATTCAAAACTTCCCCTGCAACCACCCAAAGAGGCAGGCTCTATGCTGAGGCTCACCCTAGGCAAAACACTGCCCCTCTAGGAGCAGGGCCAGACAAGTGAACGTTGCCACGTCATCAGAATTCCATAGGAATCTCTCATCACTAGCGTGAGGATAAAAGTCAGTCAGATTGAGTACTTACAGGCCCCAATATTTAAGGGCACTCCAGTTTATGGTGTGCCTGATATTTTCTTTTTCTTACTACAAATTTCCTCATTTACGCTGCAATCTGCTTTCTCTCTCCCACATTTTTTTTTTATTGAAATCACCTTCTGAGAATGGACTTTTTGCTTCATTTCCATTCTGATTGACTTCTAGAGTACTTTTTCCTCTGTTGAATCTTCTCTTGAATCCTTGGTTTTCTAGAGGTTGTCCTTTTGGGGTTTTTCTGCTCCCCGTCATCCTTCTACTCCTCTGCCATCTCCCTTACCCCCTTGGCTTTCTGGCCCGATCCCTAGGACCAGGCATATTCCACTCCACAGTCCTCAGACCAGTGCTTTGAACCTGGCTGCCCATTAGAATCATGTGGTGAGATTTTAAAATTCTGCGGCCCCTGCTGCACCCCAGACCAGTTAAATCACTCTCTGTGGTGGGACACAGGCATTGGAAATTTTTCTTTTTCATTTTTTTTTCCATTACATTATAAATTACACACCATGAAATGTACAGATTTTTGATATCACTTGGCAGGTGAATACACCTGTGTACCCCACCGCCTCCCAACAGTAACAACTGTTTTACTGTTGTTACACAATATAGAACATTTCTGCTGCCCCAGAAAGTTTCCTCAAGTTCCTGTACAATCAGTCCTCACCCCACTGCCTCCCGACAGTAACCACTGTTTTGATTTTTACCACCACGGATTAGTTTTCCCTATCCTAGAAGTTCCTATGAACAGACTCATAGAGTACACAACTTTTGTGTCTGGCTTCCCTCACTTAACATAAGGTTTTCAAGGAGGCCCACCTATGATGTAGCATATATCAGCAGTTTGTTCCCTTTAACTGCTGAGTGGTAATCCCTTCTATGAATATATCTTGATCTCTATAAGTCCTTATTTTGCTGATGGACATCTGAGTTGTTTCCACTTTGGAGTTATGAATGAGGGGGCTATGAACATTCTTAGACAAGTCTTTCTTCATGGACATCTATGTACTTTCATTTTTCTTGAGTAAATACTTGAGAGTTGAATTGCTGGGGCATATGGTAAATGTATATTTGTTTAGCTTTATAAGAAACTGTCAAAGTGGGTGGTAGCATTTTTAGTGTCTCACCAGCAATCTATGAGAGTTCCTGTTGCTCCACATCTTTGCCAACGTTTGATGTTGTTAGTCTTTTTGATTTTAGTTGCTCTAGTGGGTGTGTATGCAGGCATGAGTAGTTTTTCAAGCTTCCCAGGTATTTCCAGTGTATGGCCACGGCTGAGAACCAGAGCATGTCTAGGTCTAAACAATTCCAATTACAAGTGTCCAAAAAGAAAGGTTTACCTTCTGAGCTAATAAGCTCTCCTTCACTAGAAGTAAGAAAACAGTGTGTGCAAATCAGGAATGGTGTATAGGCAGTACTTCTTAATCTTTGATGTCCACACAGATCCCCTGGGGCTCCTGTTCAAGTGCAGATTCTAATTAAGTGGGTCTGAGATGGGACCTGAGATTCTTCATTTCTAACAGGCTCCCACGTGACGTCAATGCTGCTGGTCTGGAAACCACACTTTGACTAGTAAAGGTATAGAGGCAGTTCCTATATTAGGTAAGAGATTGGAATAAAACTGCAAGTCCTTCCCAAGCTATGATTCTAAATTCCAAAGACATTCACATCCTCCATCCTGATACTTTGCATGGGTTGCAATCTCTGAATATTTCCATTAGGATGCCCAGACATTCTATCAATGCCACATCTGAAAGTAAAGTCATTACACCCCCAAATGCCTGCCTTTCCAAACTTCCCTGTTTATATTTAACATTAAACTTGAAACCCTGCTTCTCAGAGCCATCATTCTCCTTGTCATAGAGATACCTTTGAATACAATTTCTCCTTTCTCCCCCATAACCAGTCATGACCAAGACTTTTCAAATCTCCTTTAATTCATCCCACATTTACTGCACACCCACCTGTCTGTGAAAGGCCCAATAGGAGGTACTGTGCAATCCAAAGGAACAGGCCCACCCTCCAGTTGGGTGGCAGATGCAAACAGCCATGTAACACGAGAAAGAGACATGAAATACCCTTTCTATAAGGCTGGTTTGGTCTTCACTCCGACTGCTCCCAGTGCAAGCCAGGCTGGTATGTCCACTACTGGGATAGCCTCTTCACAGGAGGCAATGAGATCACATCTTTCACACCTGACTGCCTGCACACTTCTTTTTGGCTTTTCTCCCCAAAAGCCTAAAATATTTTTCCATCCTAATGTTAACCACTTCCAGTCTAAATCCCTCTACCTCGTTTTCAGGCTTCTTTATAAGCTGTTACCATCCTGCCAGTAACAAAATCCCACAGACTGGATAGCTTATAAGCAATAGAAACTTATTTCTCAAGGTTCTGGAGACTGGAAACCTGATATCAGGGACCAGCATGGTCAAGTGAGGGCCGTCTTCCTGGTCTCAGACTTCTGGTTGTGTCTCTGCATGGTGGAAGGAGGCAAGGGAGCTCTCTGGGGCCTCTTCTATAAGGGCATTAATCCCATTCATGAGGCAGAGCCCTCCAGAGGCCCCACCTCCTAATATCATCACCTTAGGGGTAAGGTTTCAACACATGCATTTGGGGGGATACATTCAGGCCATAGCAAGTAATTTAGTATTTGTTTAAGGATCTCTTTGTTTTTCTTAATTGTCACATGTGTTCACGTTTTTTCTTAATTAAAAGATACATGAAGATAGGGTTCTTGTCCTATTCATTCATCATATCTCATGGAGCATTTTGTTAATATTTATTGGAAGAAGAGGGGAGACAGAGAAGAAAGGAAACAAATATTAATTAAAATTCTCCTATTTGTCAGACACCTTGGGATTTGCTTCGTAGAGAGCAACTTATTAATACACACAACCATTCCAGGAGGTATTATTATACTCCGTTGAAACTAACTTAGGGTAGTGACTCTCAGAGAATGGTCCTGGGACCAGCAGCAACAGCATCAACCCGGAGCTTGTAGGAAATTCAGATTTGGGGGCCCCACCCTAGACCTACTGAATGAGAAACTCTGGGGGTGGGGCCCAGCAGCCTGTATTTTAACAAGTCCCCCAAGGGGTTCTGATGCTTAATGAACTTTTATATCACTGAATTAGAGATTGAATTAATTAGCCAAAGTTAGAGAACTAGCTAGTGACAGAATTAGTCAGTCTGAGACCAAAAGCCATTCTCTTAATAGTACATCATAGCGTTTCCTTGTCTAGTTAATAGGTCCTTCTGGATAACATCTAAAGTGATAAGCCTGAAGGGATCCTACTGATTTTCCATTTTAAGACTCTAGAGTAAAATTTTCATGAAAAAAGGTGATTTTAAAAGAACATAACTCTTCCCCCAAACGACTGTTGCTATAGAAATTATTACAATACAAGAAGTTCATGTTGCTTCTGTTGACGTAAATTTGAATTTCAAGGAGGCCAGAAGTACCTAATGACTAAGAAAATTGGAATTGAGTCTCTATTCTAAACCTTGTGTCTTATAGCTACTATACACAAATTGGCATCAAAATGATATAATGCCAGCGCTTAAAAATAATAAATACTAAATGAGGACTTTGTTTCCATTTCAGTCAAATACTCCACAGAGTAAATGGTAAAGGCCGAGTGAGCTTTTAATGGGCACAACAATCTCACTTGCCCTAATTATTAGATGAAGGGAAGCAATCTGCATCCACTAATCAAGTTCTATTGTCTTGCCACTCTCTTAGAGGAAAGACTTGACAGTCTCAAATGTCTCAGAAACTCCACCAGAAAAGCCTTACTCACAAACCAGATCTCGTGAATCATCTTCCCAACACATGAAAACAGATAAGGCAGGCAGTGTCTTATAGTCATTTTCATACTTTTTTTTAAATTAATTTTTACTGGAGTATAGTTGCTTTATAGTTGTTGTGTTAGTTTCTACTATACAGCAAAATGAATCAGCAATACATGTACATTTCCATACTTAAAAAAAATCATTGTTTATTTTACAGCAATAAGATCAAGTTGATACTTTATTAGAATCTAAAAAAGATATTATGATAATACAAAAAGGCCCATTTTTTCATTTTGTGAGGACTGTTCTGTAAGTTTTTGTTTGTACATGTAAGAAAAAATATGATTGCATTCCGTATAAGTTGCTGCTATTAAAAATCAATTTAAGATCATAGCAGTGTGTCAGTCATGCTACATGGACCACCCACGCTAGGTAAGGCTTTATATATTGGCCACTGTAGACAAGACTTCTGAATATGTTGCCTCTTAACAGACCCGACTGAACACTATAAGGAAGGAATGATTGTTAGAGATGGAAGGGACCTTAAAGATCATTTAGTTAAACTCCCTTATTTTGCAGGTGATGAATCTGAAGCCCTGAAAATGAAGGTGACTTCTTCCTGGACATCATCAATGGCAGCAGAACCCAGAATGCAAGGCTCTTGACTCTTACCTAGATCAGTTCACTTTACAACATACTCTAGAATATCAGTGTAATTCATTACTGTCTTGCCTGGTTCAGGAGTTTTAAAAGGAACTCATTCATATGCGTAAAATGGGCTTAGGTAAAGTTTCTCAGTTTGACTCATCCCTTTAGTGATGAAGAGAAATTTAGGTGGGGGGAAGTGGGGGAAAATTATTCCCTAGTCTCCAGATTTCTCCAGAGGGAAAACAATTTTCACTCTACTCCATGATGAGAAAGAGAAAAGAAGGAATCCACTCAGCTTCTTCCTCTTTCATCACTGTCTTACCGTATTCCAAGTACAGGTCTTTTGTGTCCTTAGGTAGGTTTATTCCTAGGTATTCTATTCTTTTTGATGTGATGGTAAACGGGATCTTTAGTTTCTCCTTCTGATAGTTTGCTGTTAGTGTACAGAAATGCAACAGATTTCTGTATATTAATTTTGTATCCTGCAACTTTATCGAATTCACTGATAAACTCTAGTAGTTTTCTGGTGGCATCTTTAGGATTTACTATGTATAGTATCATAGTATCATGTCATCTGCAAACAGTGAAAGTTTTACTTCTTCCTTTCCAATTTAGATTCCCTTTATTTCTTTTCCTTCTCTGATTGCTATGGCTAGGACTTTGAAAGCTATGTTGAATAAAAGTGATGAGAGTGGGCATCCTTTCCTAGTTCCTGATCTTAGAGGAAATGTTTTCAGCTCTTCACCATTGAGTATGATGTTAGCTGTGGGTTTGTCATATATGGCCTTTATCATTTTGAGGTATGTTCCCTCTATGCCCACTTTCTGGAGAGTTTTTATCATACACAGATGTTGAATTTTATCAGAAGCTTTTCCTGCATCTAATGAGAGGATCATATGGTTTTTATTCTTCAGTTTGTTAATGTGGTGTATCACATTGATCAATTTGCAGATACTGAAAAACCCCTGCATCCCTGGGATAAAACCCACGTGATCATGGTGTATGATCCTTTTAATGTATTGTTGGATTTGGTTTGCTAGTATTTTGTTGAGGATTTTTGAATCTATGTTCATCAGTAATATTGGCCTGTAATTTTGTTTTGTGATATCTTTGTCTTGTTTTGGTATCATACTACCCAAGGCAACCTACAGGTTCAATGCAATCCTTATCAAAATACCAATGGCTTTTTTCACAGAACTAGAACAAATAATTTTAATTCGTATGGAAACACAAAAGACCCCAAATAGCCAAAACAATCTTGAGAAACAAAAACTGAGCTGGACGAATCACACTCCCTGACTTCAGACTATACTACAAAGCTATAGTAATCAAAACAGTATGGTACTGGCCCCAGAAAGACCCACAGATCAATGGAAGAGGATTGAGAGCCCACAAATAAACCCACACACTTATGGTCGATTAGTCTATGACAAAGGAGGCAAGAATATACAATGGAAAAAGACAGTCTCTCCAATAAATAGTACTGGGAAAACTAGACAGCTACATGTAAAAGAATGAAATTACAATATTCTCTAACACCATATACAAAAATAAACTCAAAATGAATTAAAGACCTAAATGTAATATATTCTTTTTCTAAATGTAATACTGAATACTATAAAACTCCTAGAGGAAAACACAGGGAGAAGACTCTTTGACATAAATCGCAGCAATATTTTTTTGGATCCATCTTCTAAAGTAAAGGAAAAAAAGCAAAAATAAACAAATGGGACCTAATTGAACTTAAAAGCTTTTGCACAGTAAAGGAAACCACTGACAAAATGAAAAGACAACCTACTGAATGGGAGAAAAGATTTGCAAACGACATGATCAATAAGGGGTTAATACCCACAATATATAAACAGGTCATACAACTCAACATCAAAAACAAAAAAACAAAAAAACAACAATGAAAAAATGGACAGAAGACCTAAATATGCACTTTTCCAAAGAGGAAATGCAGATGGCCAACAGGCACATGAAAAGATATTCAACATTGCTAATTATCAGGGAAACGCAAATCATAACCACAATGAGATATCACTTCATACCTGTCACAATGGCTATCATCAAAAAGAACACAAATAATAAATGTTGGCGAGGGTGTGGGTAAAAGGAAACCCTTGTACACTGTTGGTGGGAATGTAAACTGGTGCAGCCACTGTGGAAAACAGTATGGAGAGTTCTCAAAAAATCTAAAAACTGAACTACCATATGACCCAGCAATTCCACTCCTGGGTATAGATCTGAAAAATTCAAAACACTAATTCAAAAAGATACATGCACCCCAGTGTTGATAGCACCATTATTTACAATAGCCAAGATACAGAAACAACTTAAGTGTCCATTCACAAGTGAATGGAAAAAAAGGAAGATGTGGTATATATACACAAAGGAACATGAGCCATAAAAAAGAATGAAATTTTGCCATTTTCAGCAACATGGATGGATTTGGAGGGCATTACACTAAGTGAAATAAGCCAGACAGAGAAAGACAAATACTGTGTGATATCACTTATATATGGAATCTTAAAAATACAACAAACTTGGGGCTTCCCTGGTGGTGCAGTGGTTAAGAATCCGCCTGCCAATGCAGGGGACACGGGTTCGAGCCTTGGTCCAGGAAGATCCTACAAGCCATGGAGCAACTAAGCCCATGCGCCACAACTACTGAGCCTGCGCTCTGTAGCCCGTGATCCACAACTATTAAGCCTGTGCTCTAGAGCCCCCAAGCCACAACTACTGAAGCCCGCATGCCTAGAGCCTGTGCTCCACAACAAGAGAAGCCACCACAGTAAGAAGCCCGCACACTGCAATGAAGAGTAGCTCCTGCTCGCCGCAACTAGAGAAAGCCAGTGCCCAGCAACGAAGACCCAAAAAAGCCAAATATAAATAAATAAATTATTTTTTTAAATTTTGGAGATGTTTAAAAAAAATACAACAAACTAGGGAATGTAACAAAAAAGAAGCAGACTCGCAGATATAGAGAGCAAACCAGTGGTTACCAGTGGGGAGAGGGAAGGGGGGGCAATATAGGAGTGGTAAGGAATAAGAGGTACAAACTATCAGATATAAAATAAGAGGATATATTGTACAACATAGGGAATATAGACAATATTTTATAATTCTTATAAATGGAGTATAACCTTTAAAAATTGTGAATCATTATGTTGCACACCTGTAACTTACATAATATTGTACAGCAGCGATACTTCAATAAAAATAAACAAATAAAATTAAGAACTTCTGTTTATCAAAAGACACGATAAAAGGAGCAGAAAGAGAATCCACAAGTTTCATAACCAGCGAAGGACAGATATCCAAAATATATAGGGAAAGAAAACTTCTATGAGTCACTAAAACAAAATAAACAAAAAATGTAAAATGATATTAAGACACAGGCACCTTATAAAATAGGAAATCTAAATGGCAAATAAATATAAGAAAAGTTGCTTAACTTCACTACTATTTAGGAAACGTAAATCAAAACCACATGAGATGCTATTAAATACTCAGCAGGCCAACAAAATTTAGAAATCTAACATTGCCAAGAGTTGCGAAGGAAATGGAGCAGTGGAAACTCTCTTTCACTACCAATGGTTACATTAATTTTAAAGTATGACCACACTGAAAAGTGGTCCATCATTACCTAAAAAACTTAGAAATGTGTCTCGTACAAAACATGACCACAAATTCTTTCTATTCCTGTAGGCATGCCCCTTTGGTAATGTGACTTTGCTGCTCCTGCCATCAATAGGTAGAATCTATTTCTCCGCACTCTTTATTCCAAGATGGCGTTATGGCATACTTTAACTAGTAGAATGAGGTAGATGTGGTGGGGTGGCAATATTGAATCTAGCCCTCAAGAAGCCTGGCAGCTTCCACTCTGGCCACCTTGCTGCCATGAGACTGCTAAGTGAAGAAACCAGGGTAGCCCTTGAAGAGTAGAGACTACGTGGAGAAAGCGGTCTGGTCGACAGCCAGCACTGATTGCCAGACTTATGAATGAGGCCATCTTGAACCATCTCACTCTAGTTGAGCTGCCAGGTGACTGCAGCCACAAGAATGAGCCCAGGACAGACCAGTAAGAGAACTGCCTAGTTGAATACAACCTAAATTGCTGGATTTATGAGCAAATAAAATGGTGGTCGTTCTAAGTCACTATATTTATGGCGGCTTGTTACACACAAACAGATAACTGAGTCACTGCTCATATCCTTTGACTCAGATAGTCCACTCCTAGTTTTGTAGCCTAGAGAAACTCACCAAAGAAACACAAATGTCCCCAGGAGATGTATACAAAAATGTTCATAGAAGCATTGTTGATAATAGTCCCAAACTGGAAAAACTCAGATGTTCATCAACAAAAGAAGAGATCAATCAGTTGTGCTATATTCATAACTTAGAATACGCTACAGCTTCAGAAAGTCTGGACCTGTACATATATTGTATATACTCTCCTGTATGTATGAAATATTTCATAATTTTTTCAGAACGAGAATAGTCATCTTTATATTTGGTGAAATAGGTGAGCAATTTAATTTCCAGGAGCAACCAATATAGCAGACACACAGATGCCCAAATACCACCAATGCCTTGGGATAGCTCATAAATTAACTTTAGCAAAGATAGATGAGGCTGATTTATCAGGAAGGGAAAAGGTTCTGATTTAATAGAATTTGTCATCTACCTTGACATCAGGCCAGGGGAGACATCCCCCCGGGTTTTTGACCTCTCGCACAATTCTTTACATCATTAATACACCTGGTGGCAGGCATAAGAGTCAGTTTGGCTTACAGAGCAAATGCTTAAAGGCAAAGCCAGAAGATTCCATCTTGCCCTGTCCTTGCAGGTGAGAACAGAAGGCAAAAATAAGATGCCATGCTCCTTTGCTACCCCCAAGAATCTAAAGGAATTTGTCCTCTGAGAACTAAACTATGAAATCAACACATAACGGATTAGAGTACATATCTTCATAGTTATTATGGTGGCTGGGATCATTGTGCCCAATTCTATACTCCTCCCTCTCTTTTCTTCGAGACTCTACATCCATGCTTTTCTCATTTCACCTCCCCCTTTGAGAAGTGTATCTTCCCCACCCCATCGATGCTGGGCTCAGCCTCGTGACTTTAGCTGCTAGAGTGTAGGGGAAGTGACAGTTCCAAGCTGAGGCCTTAAGAAACATCACACGTTTCTGCTTGCCTTCTTGCGCTCCTATGACCTGCCATTAGAAGAGCATACTCCAGGCAGCCATGGCCCCTCCAGCCTTGGTCCCAGAAGACCTGAACCTGAACGGAAGTCTGGTGTCCATCCTGGCCCAGCCAAGTTCAGCCTAATCAGACAAATCATGGCTGACCTACAGACCTAGGAGCTTGAAAATAAATGTTTGATGCTGTAACCACTGAGATTTCCCAGCTGGTTTTTTTTGCAGTAAAAACTAATACAGTCTGGGGTTTCCCTGGTGGCGCAGTGGTTGAGAGTCCGCCTGCCGATGCAGGGGACGCGGGTTCGTGCCCCAGTCTGGGAGGATCCCACATGCCGCGGAGCGGCTGGGCCCGTGAGCCATGGCCGCTGGACCTGCGCGTCCGGAGCCTGTGCTCCGCAACGGGAGAGGCCACAGCAGTGAGAGGCCCGTGTACCGCAAACAAAAAAACAAGAAAACAAAAAGTCTAATACAGTCATCTTAAAGAAACGATCTCTCCCAGACCAATGTCTATCAGAATGGGGGTGGTCAGCCACAGAAACACAGAAAAGAGAAAGCTTGCAAGGCAAATGGACCTAGCCAATATCCACCCAGAAGTCTGGTGAACCACGCGCAAGGACAGAACCTCTCTGATCTGTGCGTGCAGGCATATAGTTAACAAGAAGTTGTCACAAACATTAAACATTCATATTATGCAATCAACTTTTTTTTTCTGATTCCATGTTCACCAAAGAACCCTGGGATTGGGCTTCATGTGTAGCTTGCTTACAGGGACAGAATTTGCTGGTCGTTGAAATAATTAAATAATGTGAAATATGTAAATAAGGACATTCAGAGCCTTGAACAGAGCAGAACTCAGTAAGTTTTAGTCCCTTTATATCCTTTCCAAAGCCCTCTCCTAAATGAAGGCAGTATTTCCCACTCTCCACAGCAGGAACTAGTTCTTGCTTCTACTCAACATTTCAGATTCCATCCTTCTCCACGCGAGTCCTGTTTGGACAACTGACAGGTCAAATGACTTTCCTAGAATTACATCTTTAATGTACACTTTGCCCCTTAGAAAGAAGACTTTCACAAAGGAACATGGACATACTTTCAGTATCACATTCTAATGAGAATTGCCAGAATTATAAAGAGATCTAAAATCAAACCCACAGTTTGCAAATGCCTGATGAAAGGCTCCCTCCTTATTTAATGAAATGATTTCATTAAAGATGGGTCTCCAGTCCCAAAAATTTTACCTTCAACAATCTTCATATGGCCAAAACCTTTTTCTGTCATTCAAGTTTAATTTTTGTCAAAACAAATGGGTTGTAAAAAGTCACGAAGATACAGTGCAAATTTTGTAGTTTCAAAACATGCAGCAGTGTAGGTCATAGTTTTGTGATGTTTTGATGCCCAAGTGAAGATATAGAAACTGATTAACAAAGCCTCAGATTAGAGTTTAAAGCCCTAGCTTGATTTTATAAATGGTGATTTTCATCTGTAGTATATTTGGTCAGTCCTCATTATAATTCAAAACTGGGAGAGGGCAAAGACTTCCATTTTATGTGTGTAGAACCTACAACCCAGGGGAGCTAAATGAATTCATCTATCAGAATTGCCATGACGTCATACATAAACCCAGAACTCAGACACTCTTTAACATGAGTAAATAACCCTTGTGCGCTTCTGAAATTCAGTTGCTTGGGGATCAGACTGTGCGGGAATACTGCTAACAGTTATTAAAGTGAAAGTTCCTACTACATGTGCACTGTATATATCACTGAAGCTTACTGTAATCCAAAGTGGCACATCAATAAGCTCCCGGGAGTGCACAGCAGCAAATGCACTGAACACATCAACCAGGAGGTACGTCAGTTACAGCAAAGACAGACCATGAGGCAGTGGCCAAAACAGAAATGCTATGTGGAGAGGAGAGGCGTGGCACTGCTCTGCAGAGGCATTATGAAGAAAAAGATGTTCAAGTCGCTTGCAGTGACTAAGTCACTCTAGTCCCACGAAGCCATGAGAAGTTATCCAGTCTGTCCTTTTGCTTCCCATTCAGAACCTCATCAGAACATTCCAGAGAAACTGAGAATAGCAGATGTTTTCTCAAAAGTGAGATGCCTTTAGGGCTTGCTGTGCACAACAAACAAACAAATAAGGCCGCTAATTCTTCCAACATATAATTATCAAATACTCAGTGAAAGTAAAGGAATACAATACAACTTTTATTCAGCACCCACTAGATATCGGCAGATATTATCTCCATTACACAGAGAAGAAAAGAGAGGTTTAAAGAGGTTTACATTTTTTTTACATCTTTATTGGAGTATAATTGCTTTACAATGGTGTGCTAGTTTCTGCTTTATAACAAAGTGACTCAGTTATACATATACATATGTTTCCATATCTCTTCCCTCTTGCGTCTCCCTCCCTCCCACCCTCCATATCCCACCCCGCCAGGCGGTCTCAAAGCACCGAGCTGATCTCCCTGTGCTATGCGGCTGCTTCCCACTAGCTATCTACCTTACGTTTGGTAGTGTATATATGTCCATGCCACTCTCTCACTTTGTCACACCTTACCCTTCCCCCTCCCCATATCCTCAAGTCCATTCTCTAGTAGGTCTGTGTCTTTATTTCCGTCTTACCCCTAGGTTCTTCATGACATTTTTTTCCCTTAAATTCCATATATATATGTTAGCATATGGTATTTGTCTTTCTCTTTCTGACTTACTTCACTCTGTATGACAGACTCTAGGTCCATCCACCTCATTACAAATAGCTCAGTTTTGTTTCTTTTTATGGCTGAGTAATATTCCATTGTATATATGTGCCACATCTTCTTTATCCATTCATCCGATGATGGACACTTAGGTTGTTTCCATCTCTGGGCTATTGTAAATAGAGCTGCAATGAACATTGTGGCACATGCCTCTTTTTGAATTATGGTTTTCTCAGGGTATATGCCCAGTAGTGGGATTGCTGGGTCGTATGGTAGTTCTATTTGTAGTTTTTTAAGGAACCTCCATACTGTTCTCCATAGTGGCTGTATCAATTTACATTCCCACCAGCATTTACCAGGGACATATTAATAATGGCTGGCCCAAGGAGTTTTGAACTCAAAACTCTTAAGTTTTTTTTTTCATTATAATATGCTCATAATCAAGAACTCTTTATTAATAGATGAAATGTCATTTTAGAATTTGCAAATTTGCCTCTCTCTTAGATTGCCTGTATTAAATCAAGTTTCGTAGTAACTAAAGAAATTTGGGGAGTGGGAGAATCATGTTGTGGCTGTCATTAGCACATATGCTAACTTCAATTATGCTTCCAGTCCTTTCCAAATAAAAGCACCAAAAATTTTTACATAATTTTAACATCTCTGGTGACTATTTCCTGTCTGGAAAAGTTCATTGCTCTTAGAATATCACCTGTGATCAAATGGAAAATTCTGGGCCATTCTCTAAGGCTCTTGGTAACAATCAATATATTTTTTCAACTACTGGCTTTCTGAAAGTTTGTGATATGCCTGAATGGTTGGGGTTGTAACCACAAAAGCCAGGCACTATTTGTCATTATTTTCCTATGCAGAATTTTGCTGGCTCTTTCTTTTCTTCGTCAGCATGTCACATAACACCCTCAAGGACAGAAAGCAAGGTGGAGGTTTGAGAACCTTTTCTCTCAGTCTTCCAGGAAGCCTTTAACATTTTGGCATTGAAAGTGCTGAGGTTCACAAAACTTCCTTGAGAGAAAGCCAGTACGAAATGGGAGTTACCACTGCAATTTTTAAAGACAACAGTACACCACAGAGTCCATCTCCTTTAGAGTTACATGCATATTATATCTGTCTGTATCACCCACACGACAGAGTATCTGCCTATACCTACAGGGGAAAGACAGTCATCAGCCCCCAGCATAGTGTAGTCATCATCTCTACTAAAAGCAAACGTGGGACACCTCTTCGTTTTTCATATTCTAACTTCTAAGCATTCGGTCAAATTTGCCCCATCGCCTCTTGACAAATTGAAAAACAGCTAATCCAATTCTCTCTAGACTTACAGGGCACTAGCCGTATGTGGAAAGTTGTTGGGCTTTCTGAGTCAATATCACCATATGCGATTTTAAAGAGAGAGGGCTGGGAAGGAAGACATAGGCTAAAGGGTGACACAGGATGACGTATAGGAGAGAGAGGGCAGAAGGAAGGGATGGAGGAAAAAGTAAAGAAAAGGAGAAAGAAAATGAAAGTGATTAATTTGATAGATGGCAGGTAGGCAGATAGGATGAAAGTTCCATTACTTTCCTACAATCATATCATTAATGTATTTTGGCCCTTGGAAAGAAGATGGCCAATTATGCAGCTCTGAAGGAAGCTGTACATGCCTACCATGAGTTCTTCAACAAAACTCTTGCCTAATCAGAATAACAGAGAGCAAAATGAATGGGAATGTGTCTCCTTTTGTCCATATGCATTGCTACCCTAATCACCTCAAGTTGCATATTTTATGACTTATTTTCTGTTTCAAACCCCCTTGATGTTCTTTTCAACGTGATTTCACCCAGAAAAAGCTAGATATAAGAAAAGAAGAAACAGAAGTCCACAGTAGCGTTTACCCAAACTTTCGTTAAGGGCGCTCCAACATATGTAAATAAATTGACAATGCAGAGAAAGGCACAAACAAGCAAGCCAACGAAACCTAAACAACATACAGAAGAAGAATATAACTTTAAAAATGAAAAGAAATTGTTGCTATGATTTTCACATTTATAAATGGCACCTTTCTTCTCATTTCTAAAATATTTGAAGGCTGTTCTATCCTTTTAAGAGCAAATACTGTGATTTTATAGTCTATAAAGATTTAATATCATCATCCTTTCGAGCACTTTATTAGGCTGGCAGTATTTTATATTCTATGATGGATTTCCCCAATAAGTTAATTTCTTTGAAGCTAACACAGACCTGTAGCTCTTCCACAGTTAGAAGAAGCTAGAACACAGGTGTTAAATGGTAAGAAACAAAGTTGAATTTATTCGCTTGCCTTGCAAGGGGGAGCCAGGTCCCTCAGGGACGCATTCGGCAGGACTCTGAGAATTGAAAGAGTTAAATATTTAGGGAAGAGGGACTGCAGGGGAGGAAAAGTAATTTTTCCTCTACCCTTCTAGGTTCTTGGCCGTAATAAGACAGATTAGCAAGAGAAAAACAAGCAGAAGTTTAATAGCACGGATACCTCCTGTATACATGGGAGAGACCCAGAAAAACTGTAACTCTCTGAAATGGTCCAAGCCACCGCCTTCAATACCATCTCCAGATAAAGACAAAAGAAGATGTTGGAGGAGGGGGAGCCACTTATGGGAGGTTACCAGGCAAAGCACGGTAAACAAGGGTAAGGTTATTATGCAGATTTAAGTCCACATCTTTGCCATTGGTAAGAGTTTCTAGAAACTTAGTCATCCTTCTCTTCCTGGTACACGAGGGAGACACCCTTACAAGTGGAGATTTCCTTTTTAAACTTAAATGTGTCTTACAAAAGGTCAGCTTCTACTTGGTTGTCAGAGCTTCTCCTGTGTCTGCTGTTTCTTTTTATTTTTTATTTTTTGGCCATGCCACATGGCATATGGGATCTTGGATCTCCAACCAGGGCTCAAACCCGTGCTCCCTGCTTTGGAAGTGCGGAGTCTTAACCACTGAACCACCAGGGAGGTCCCCTGCTGTTTCTTAAAAATAATCGGCTCAAAATAATTCTTAGGCCAAAGAGGCATATTTGGGGCGGCAAATTCTGCTCCTCTTCAGGACAACATACTCCAAATAAGGCAATATTCTGTATTTAGTCCTCTGGTTGTCTTACAAGGTGTACTGTGATAGACTGCTTGAGTTGTTACTCTCAGATATCACATCACTGATACAAGGAAGTCTGGTTTCAAACATGTCTGGGATGGAAAGGTCAAATCCAGTGGGGCCTGGGCCATTCTGTACATGCTTAAAATTTATCACAGATGTTCTTTAACACAGAATAACAATTCAGGTTGTCAAATCTATGTTTTTACTGATACTCTTTTTTGGATGTGGAGTTCTCCAAGCTTATTTTAATACCCCTAGTGCAAAGAAGAACATTTTGGATACTTATTATCTAAAATATGTTAAGACATATTTCATTTAATTCTTACCACAATCCAATAAGGTGCTATTAACCCAGCAAGATACATCATATTATTTTCCTAAAGTGAATTTGTTAGGTTAGTACAAATGTCTACTTACAAAGGTAAATCCACTAACGTTAGCAATGGAAAACAATAACCTGGTGATTGGAGGCACATTTAAGTAGTGGTACTGGAGACTGAATGACATTTCCATACTGTCTCATTCACTTTAACAGAAGTCCATTTTAGTGGGGCAGACCTGAGTTGCATTTGCTATAGTCCTTTGCTGACACTGAGCACAGGGAAGGTTTTCACTCTAGAAAGCGTTATTTTTTACTCTAGGTCTGAATTTCTACCTGGTATTACAGTTATTTATGACCTATGACTTATCTCTTCCGTTAGGACAGTGAATTTCTTGAGGCCAGAGTCTCTTATTTTCAATTATCCTCTCACAGTATATTTCAGGAGAGTTCTTCAATAGATATTTGGGAAATGACTAAATGAAGAGTCTCGGGAATTCCCTGGTGATCCAGTGGTTAGACCTCAGTACTTTCACTGCCGAGGGCCCGGGTTCAATCCCTGGTCAGGGAGCTAAGATCCCGCAAGCCTCATGGCGTGGTGAAAAAAAAAAATCTCAAACTACCCATTCAGATATACATTACAATCTTATTGTGTCATTCACATTGGACTTGCCTGTGTATACAAGTAGGGCAAGCTCAGTTCGGCCCTTAACAGTACTTATATCCTGGTGGAGAGACATACACGCAGATAAACAAGAAGAAAATAAGATATATGCAATGATGGAGATCTTCACCAAGCACAACAGGAGCCCTTAGTTTGCCGGAGAGTGAGGGAGAGCTGGGCAGATAGAAGGGAAAAAGGAGAAGAGCTGACACAGGGTCTAAGCAGCCAAGGTGGAAAAGCTCATACAACTGCAGCAGGAATGAACCTGGAAGGACAAGTTAATGCCGTGAGAAACAGAATGGGATGGACAGGAAGGTATAGAATTCTATAATAAAAACAGTGCTCTTATTTCCATTACTCTAGGAGGTGGGGCAAAAAGGATCTTGCTGTGATTTATGTCAAAGAGTGTTCTGCCTATGTTTTCCTCTAAGAATTTTATAGTGTCTGGCCTTACAATCAGATCTCTCATCCATTTTAAGTTTATTTTTGTGTATGGTGTTAGGGAGTGTTCTAATTTCATTCTCTTACATGTAGCTGTCCAGTTTTCCCAGTTCCACTTACTGAAGAGGCTGTCTTTTCTCCACTGTATATTCTTGCCTCCTTTGTCAAAGATAAGGTGACCAAATGTGTGTGGGTTTATCTCTGGGCTTTCTATCCTGTTCCACTGATCTGTATTTGTTTTGGTGCCAGTACCATACTGTCTTAATGACTGTAGCTTCGTAGTATAGTCTGAAGTCAGAGAGCCTGATTCCTCCAGATCCGATTTTCTTTCTCAAGATTGCTTTGGCTATTGGGGTCTTTTGTGTTCCCATACAAATTGTGAAATTTTTTGTTCTAGTTCTGTAAAAAATGCCATTGGTAGTTTGATAGGGATCGCATTGAATCTCTAGATTGCTTTGGGTAGTAGAGTCATTTTCACAATGTTGTTTCTTCCAATCCAAGAACATGGTATATCTTTCCATCTGTTTGTATCATCTTTTTTTTTTTAATTTGCTGAAACAATTTTTTTAACATCTTTATTGGAGTATAATTGCTTTACAATGGTGTGTTAGTTTCTGCTTTATAACAAAGTGAATCAGCTATACATATACATATATCCCCATACCTCCTCCCTCTTGCATCTCCCTCCCACCCTCCCTATCCCACCCCTCTAGGTGGTCATAAAGCACTGAGCTGATCTCCCTATGTTATGCGGCTGCTTCCCACTAGCTATCTATTTTCCATTTGGTAGTATATATAAGTCCACGCCACTCTCTCACCATCTTTGATTTCTTTCATCAGTGTCATAGTTTTCTGCATACAGGTCTTTTGCCTCCTTAGGTAAGTTTATTCCTAGGTATTTTATTCTTTTTGTTGCAATGGTAAATGGGAGTGTTTCCTTAACTTCTCTTTCTGATTTTTTGTTGTTACTGTATAGGAACGCAAGAGATTTCTGTGCATTAATTTTGTATCCTACTACTTTACCAAATTCGTTGATTAGCTCTAGTAGTTTGCTGGTGGCATCTTTAGGATTTTCTATGTATAGTATCATGTCATCTGCAAACAGTGACAGTTTTACTTCTTCTTTTCCAATTTGGATTCCTTTTATTTCTTTTTCTTCTCTGATTGCCGTGGCTAAAGCTTCCAAAACTATGTTGAATAAACAAATGGGACCTAATGAAACTTAAAAGCTTTTGCACAGCAAAGGAAGCCATAAACAAGATGAAAAGACAACCCTCAGAATGGGAGAAAATATTTGCAAACGAAGCAACTGACAAAGGATTAATCTCCAAAATATACAAGCAGCTCATGCAGCTCAACATCAAAAAAACAAACAACCCAATCCAAAAATGGGTGGAAGACCTAAATAGACATTTCTCCAAAGAAGACATACAGATTGCCAACAAACACATGAAAAGATGCACAACATCACTAATCATTAGAGAAATGCAAATCAAAACCACAATGAGGGGACTTCCCTGGTGGCACAGTGGTTAAGAATCCACCTGCCAATGCAGTGGACATGGGTTCAATCCCTGGTCCAGGAAGATCCCACATGCCGCAGAGCAACTAAGCCCATGCGCCACAACAACTAAGCCTGCGCTCCAGAGCCCACAAGCCACAACTACTGAGCCTGTGCACCTAGAGCCCATGCTCCACAACAAGAGAAGCCACCGCAATGAGAAGCCTGCGCACCACAATGAAGAGTAGCCCCCGCTCACCACAACTAGAGAAAGCCCATGTGCAGCAATGAAGACTCAATGCAACCAAAAATAAATAAATAAATTTATATTAAAAAAAAACACACAATGAGGTACCACCTCACACCGGTCAGAATGGCCATGATCAAAAAATCTACAAACAGTAAATGCTGTAGAGGGTGTGGAGAAAAGGGAACCCTCCTACACTGTTGGTGGGAATGTAAATTGATACAGCCACTATAGAGAACGGCATGGAGGTTCCTTACAAAACTAAAAATAGAGCTACCATATGACCCAGCAATCCCACTACTGGGCATATACCCTGAGAAAACCATAATTCCAAAAGAGACATGTACCACAATGTTCATTGCAGCTCTATTTACAATAGCCAGGACGTGGAAGCAACCTAAGCGTCCACTGACAGATGAATGGATAAAGAAGATGTGGCACATATGTACAATGGAATATTAGCCATAAAAAGAAACGAAACTGAGTTATTTGTAGTGAGGTGGATGGACCTAGAGTCTGTCATACAGAGTGAAGTGAGTCAGAAAGAAAAACAAATACCATATGCTAACGCACATACGTGGAATCTAAAAAACCGGTACTGATGAACCTAGTGGCAGGGCAGGAATAAAGATGCAGACGTAGAGAACGGACTTGAGGACATGGGGGTGGGGGAAGGGGAAGCTGGGATGAAGTGAGAGAGTAGCACTGACATATATACACTACCAAACGTAAAATAGATAGCTAGTGGGAAGCAGCCGCGTAGCACAGGGAGATCAGCTCGGTGCTTTGTGTCCACCTAGAGGGGTGGGATAGGGAGGGTGGGAGGGAGGCTCAAGAAGGAGGGGATATGGGGATATATGTATACCTATAGCTGATTCACTTTGTTGTACAGCAGAAACTAACATACCATTGTAAAGCAATTATACTCCAATAAAGATTAAAAAAAAAAAAAGAGTGCTCATCTCTGAGTCAAAAGACCTAATTCTAGTTCCAACTCTGCTAGTGAATTATTGGATTATCTGAGGCAAGTTACTTAAATCCTCTAAAACTGTGAAGTGTGGCTAGAAAACATGCCTCACAGTGAGCATTCATTGTCCAAGTTAGGATTTAGTGTCCTGTGTTAAAAAAAACAAAAAACAAAACAAGACAACAGGGACAAAATAGAGTCGCTTATGCTAGAGAAACTGAGTCCCCCCTCAAACCGAGTTTCCCTACCAAGTTTATGATTAACCTCTCCATCCAAAACTTTAATCCGTTTCTTGTCCCCTCTGACCTCAACCCTGTGCTAACAGAACACTCATCAACCAGAGTCAGATGGGCTGTTCCTCCAGGGTAAAATAAGCTCAGAGACCCCCAAACCATGGACCACCATAAACCACAGACATCCTCCCAAATCTGCAATCAAGAAATATCATAGGACTTCCCTGGTGGCGCAGTGGTTGAGAATCTGCCTGCTAATGCAGGGGACATGGGTTCGAGCCCTGGTCTGGGAAGATCCCACATGCCGCGGAGCAACTAGGCCCGTGAGCCACAACTACTGAGCCTGCACGTCTGGAGCCTGTGCTCCGCAACGGGAGAGGCCACAACAGTGAGAGGCCTGCGCACCGCGATGAAGAGTGGCCCCCACTTGCCACAACTAGGGAAAGCCCTTGCACAGAAACGAAGACCCAACACAGCCAAAAATAAATTAATTAATTAATTAAAGTACCCTTAATTAAAAAAAAAAAGAAAAAGAAAAACAAGAAATATCATAGGACTTCCCTGGTGGCGCAGTGGTTGAGAGTCCGCCTGCCGATGCAGGGGACACGGGTTTGTGCCCTGGTCCGGGAAGGTCCCACGTGCCGCGGAGCGGCTGGGCCCGTGAGCCATGGCCGCTGAGCCTGCGCGTCCGGAGCCTGTACTCCGCAACGGGAGAGGCCACAACAGTGAGAGGCCCGCGTACCGCAAAAAAACAAAACGAAACAAACACACACACACACACACACACACAAAAACAACAACTGGTGGTCTTTTCACTGGACCTTAATGGGTAAACCTTTCTTTACTATTGTATTCTACTGTCTTTCAAAGAAAAAAGAGAAAAAAAGGAAAACACGTCAACTCTCACTAACAGTAGGCTGATGCATGAAAAATAATTGTAAGAAATAATAAATATTTAACCAAAATGCTTTTATTTCCTAGAGAAAACAAATTAAAACCCTGATACTTACATGGTCTTGCCTTATGACAGATAAATAATATCAGATAAATAAATAATAAATTTTGATCTTCTATAGGTTGATTTTAGTATTCACATTCACTCTTTTTTTTTTTAATTTTTTCTGGCTGCACTGTGCAGCATGCAGGATCTTAGTTCCCTGACCAGGGGTTAAACCCATGTCCCCTGCATTAGAAGCACAGATGCTTAACCAACGGACCACCAGGGAAGTCCCTCACATTCACTCTTAAGTTGATGCACAGACCTGATCTGGAACTCCATGTAATGGCACCTAAACACATTAATCGGCAGGTCTGTTCATTCAACAAATATTTACAGAGCACCTTCTATGGGCCAAGCTCTATGCTAAGTGACAGTATACAAGCTCTAACCCACAAGAAAACTAATAGTTAAAAAACCATGTGATACATGCAGTGATAGAAATAGGCTCAGATTGCCATGGGAACAAAAGGCATCTTTTGTATGTTCGGACCACTTTCTCTGCTTCAACAATAATGGGGAAATTTTAGCCAGAAGGAGAAGCGGCAAAAAAAGCATTCTAGGAAAGGGATCTCACTGGTAAAGGGTGTGAAGGTGTGAAAAACTATAGCATACTTGGAGATCTGTGAATAGTTTATGGCAGTAACAAGGTTGGCATGCAGCAAAGATTTGGGCCTGGTTCAGCTGGTGAAAGAATTTGGAGCCACTGATGGATTTTTACAGAATATCTTGATACTTTAAGGACATTTCCTGCCTAGCATGGGTTTTGACAATTGGCATACTGAAAGGACTCTATGGCCTGCTGTCAGCGTAAGTGGGATATGTCCCTGGTTGGTTCTTAAACTTCTTTTTATCTACCCACTACCTCATCCATCTTTGCTTGCTCTATATTGATTGTTGCTATCATGATGTCTCCAAATCCTGTTTACTCTGGCCTTTATACTTTGACATCTCTAGTAATTACATTTTCTCTGCCTCTAAACCTTCCCACTTCTTTCCTCTCGTGTCTTGCCTCCTATTCCATGGTACTAGGCTTGTTCTAGGCATGGCTGCTCCCATTTCATCTATTCAATTTGGTCTTGTTAGACCCTCTTGGTGGTCTACCTCAACAAGCAGTCCTGATGAGTGAAATTCAGTATCCAAGGCCCACCCTGACATCTGACCTTGATTCCAGAGACCCTGCCCTTCAGGAAACTTGTGGCAGAGGGTTAGGTGTGAATGTGACATAGGATTTGAGATTAAACAGAACTGTGTTTCCATCTCTGACCACACACTCACTAGTTTGATAAAGACAGTGCTCACCAAATAGTCTATTTGAAACCTCATATTTCCAGCCTCCCTTCCAGTTAGGTTGGTGTTGACTAGTTCTGACCAACGGGAAGCAGTTAAGAACAGTGCACTTGTCCATTACTTCCACCTTTGCTTTCATGGAAACCTGTTCCAGGTGATGGAGATACAAGATGGCAAAGCCTCCATCATCTTGGTTCTCTTTTTTTTTAATAAACGTATTTATTTATTTATGGCTGCATTGGGTCTTTGTTGCTGCGCATGGACTTTCTCTAGTTTCGGCGAGCAGGAGCTACTCTTCGATGTGGTGCGCGGGGTTCTCATTGCGGTGGCTTCTCTTGTTGCAGAGCACGGGCTCTAGGCACACGGGCTTCAGTGCTTGTGGCACGCCAGCTCGGTAGTTGTGGCTCATAGGATCTAGAGCATAGGCTCAGTAGTTGCGGTGCACAGGCTTAGCTGCTCCACGGCATGTGGGATCTTCCCAGACCAGGGATTGAACCCGTGTCCCCTGCATTCACAAGTGGACTCTTAACCACTGCGCCACCAGGGAAATCCCATCTTGGTCCTCTCAGTAACTGTATGAAGTAGAGCCCCTACTAACCCACATCAGATATGTAACAATAAGCACAATAAACCTTTGCTGTGTTAAACCATTTAGGTTTCAGGGTTAATTCTTTCCACATAATCCTATCAATAAAGCCATTAATTATGTGGCTTTGAACAGAACACTTAACTTCTTTAGTCTTCAGTTTTCTCATCGGAAAAATAGGAATGATACCTTGCTATGGGCTGAATGTATCTGCCTCAGATTCATATGTTGAAATCTAATCCCCATTGTGAGGGTATTTGTAGATGGGGCCTTTGGGAGGAGATTATAAGGATTAGTGCCCTTATAAAAGAGACCCCAGGGGGCTTCCCTTGTGGCGCAGTGGTTAAGAATCTGCCGGCTAATGCAGGGGACATGGGTTCGAGCCCTGGTCTGGAAATATTCCATATGCTGTGGAGCAACTAAGCCCGTGCACCACAACTACTGAGCCTGTGCTCTAGAGCCCGCGAGCCACAACTACTGAGCCCATATGTCACAACTACTGAAGTCCGTACACCTAGAGCCCGTGCTCTGTAACAAGAGAAGCCACTGCAATGAGAAGCCCGCACACCACAACAAAGAGTAGCCCCTGCTCGCCACAACTAGAGAAAGCCCACGTACAGCGACGAAGACCCAACAAAGCCAAAAATAAAATAAATTTAAAAAAATTGTTTTTTAAAAAGAGACCTCAGAGAAATCCCTTACCTCTTCTGCCATGTGAGGACACATGGTAAAAAGAAGGTCATCTATGAACCATGAAGTGGGTCCTTACCAGACTCCAAATCTGCTGGCACTTTTATCTTGGACATCCAGCATCCAGAACTGTGAGAAATAAATTTCTGTTGTATATAAGCCACCCAGTCTATGGTATTCCATTACAGCTGCCCAAATGGACTAAGCTTCATTGGGCTGGATAAAGATTAATGAGAAAATAGATAAACAACCAACTTTCCATTACATGTGTTTCTGTAGCATGAATTAGTTCATCTGCAACTGGTAAACTGGGGAATGATATGGAATACAGAAGCCAGGTTGGTCCATACACCATTCTTCCCAGGACAGAGATAGTCTGTCTACTGAGTAAACGAACCTCAACACCCAGTACGCTACACAAGAGGCGAACGCTAGAGCTAGAATTAAGTCTTGGTCAAATCCTTCCCCAACTGTCCTTTGACTTGCCTAGACCTCCATCTTCCTGGCTTATAACAATTTTCTTCTTCATTCCTCCCAAATCCTTTCTTACCTCTTTGCATTTGAAATCCAAACGGTTTTTCTTGCTTAGCTTTGATTGTCCTTGATCCCCACCTGGCCCGCCAGGTTCTAGCATAGGGCTTATTTTCAGGTGTTGCCCTGGTAGCCACATTCTTGTGACCTGGAACTGGGGCCAGGTATCTTGATTATATTCCTAACATAATATTAGATAAGAAATACAGGAGGAACAAGGCAGGGCACAGGTGGTGTGGAGAGTTATTGGGTGCAATTTTTAGTAAAGACAGTTGGCTATGTAAGTAAGAAGCTCAGGAAAAAAAATAAGGACTAGAGGTATGAACTGGATTTGGGAGACATTGCTTTATGGGAAGTAGTTGAACCCATGGGTGAAAAAGAAGCTATCCTATGAGATAATAAATGCACAAGAGACAGAGACTAAGGGAACATCAATATTTAAGGGACAGTGTAGAAAGTATGAGGTCACTTGAACATGATGGAACCCAGAAAGAATAACATTTAGGAAACATTTTTAGTTCTAAGTACTCTACTCATAGTAAAGCAAAGCACACAACCCACTTTCTTAGATTTTAATAATCTATAAATTTAGGCCAGCATAAATCAGCCTGTAAATAAAAAATATATAGTGTATTATGAGATTTAAAACAAAAAAATTCCAGAAGGTTCTTTATGAAGGCTAATTCGCAGCCAACTCATTAAGGATTCAAACTGAGAGGCTAACTGATAGAATGTATACTTCCCTGGTCTTACCATCACCTGGCATCCTGCTAAGGAACAGACCCACAAATACCAAAAGATGAGCCCTCAGACCTTCCTTAGTACCTTGGGATTCTTTGACAACAAATGCCTCCAGGCCTACATTGCCTTCAGACATCTTAAGGACAAAGCGGGTGCAAAGCCTTGGCACCACTGTCTTTCGTACTTGAAAATTCTGGGAAAAAAAGAGATATGCTAGAGTACTTGAAGTTCAAATAGCCCAATATTCAAAAATGAGTATCATGGCTTTTGGGAGGATGGGACAGCTAGCTTGATATTAATCCCTGAAAAAGTACTAGAAGTGATTAGTAAAGATGAATTATAAACAATTAGATCATGAAGTATCAACGTGACTTCATTAACAAAGCATAGCAAGCAAATTTCAGAGTCTTTGATAGGAAACCAAAGTAATAACTCCGTGGATTGACACGGACATCATGTCCCCAGCGTTCAGAAAAGTATCCCATGTTAGGGTGATATCAACTGCCCTGGTGTGCTCAGGACTGAGGGGGTTCTCAGACACAGGGCTTTCTGTTTTAAAACCAGGAAAGTCCCAGGCAAACCAAGGCAAGTTGGTCACCCTACTATGATGCTCCTGTGGATAAAGTACTCAACCATGGCCCGGAGGATTCTCTTATTAGGGCAATTTATAGTTACTTAAATAATTAAAGCCTGTAAGTATTGAGTATTTGCTCTCATTCAGTGGGGAAGGTTGTCTCTAGTGGTATGCCATAGAGCTCTTTCCTTCACTACATGCTGCTGAACAGTATTATCTGTGACATGAATGAAGTCAGAGAACGATTTTTTATCAAAATAATAGATGATGCATGCCACGGAGCAACTAAGCCTGTGCTCCACAACTACTGAGCCTGTGCTCTAGAGCCCACAAGCCACAACTACTGAGCCCACGTGCCTAGAGCCCATGCTCCACAAGAAGAGAAGCCACCGCGATGAGAAGCCCGCGCACTACAACGAAGAGTAGCCCCCACTCACCACAACTAGAGAAAGCCCGCGCACAGCAACAAAGACCCAACACAGCCAAAAATAAATTAATTAAAAAGAAAACATAGATGATGTAAACATGGGTGATTCTGTAAATATTCATTTATTTATGTAAATGTTTATTGAGCATCTATTATGCTCTATGCTTTTCTAGATCCTTTTCTAGATCCTAGATACAGCAGAGAACAACAGACAAGGATCCTACCCTTGTGGTAGACAAATAAAAATGTAATAGGAGAGTGAAGTCAGCATCATGGTGATCTGACACACTCCCTTTGTCTCTCCTCTTCAACCTACAACTAGTAAAATATCTATAACTCAGTAAAGGTGCCCCTGCCCAACACACCAGGACACTAGAGAACTCCACACATCTATACATCTAAAGGTAGGTGAGATGGAGCACATAGAGCAGGCAGAACTGGTCTACAGTGGAGAAAGTACCTGCGATCCTGGTCCCTCAGCCATGGCAGCTAAGCTCGTAGCCCCAGAGAACCCGGTAGCATCAGGGTAGGTAGCACACATGGCACTGGCCTCCCAGGCACAGAAGCACTCACAGCCACAGGGAACCAGACAGCAGCAGCAAGGCCTGTGACCCTCTCTGTCCATCTGCAAGGGCACCGGAGACTCCACCTCCCTCCCCCCACTCAGCAGCAGTGCCTGAAAACCCAACAATCCTGGTCATAGCAGAGACACCGTGACCCCGGCTCTCTCCCTAACCTCCTCTTAACCTTCACTGTGGCACAGCCTACAACCAAGAAGACCCCAGACATGGTGGAGCCCACAATCTCAGTGTCCCAGGTGGCAACACTAGCAGCAGCAAGGTACCATGGACCCCAGAGGCACAAGCAGTGACAATGAGGACACGGGGTAACACCACTGACAGAGGTGGTGGAGGGCAGAAAGTACTGACTCTCAAATATAACCAGAGACAGCTCAGGTAAGAGAATTCGAAACTTGTGCTAGAATGCTGCATACTTGAAAACAAAAGAAAGGCCTCTAATTATTAACCTGTTGAATCATGATAGTCAAGTTTTTTTTTTAAAAAAAAGCTTTATCTAAAGAAGAAGGGTGTTCACTACTTCAAATGTACCAGTAGAGAAACAATTCATCAAGCACCATGAAGAACCATGGTAACACAGTATCACAGAAAGAAAAAGACAATTCTCCAGAAACCAAACTGAAGGTCAGGGAATATTGCATTCTAACTGATAGAGAATTAAAAATAGTTGTCATGAAGGAGCTACAACAAAACTCAGAAAGGCAGTTCAATGAGCTCAGGAATAAAATGAATGAACAGGAGGAATACTTTACCAAAGAGATTGAAACTCTAAAAAAGGACCAAACAAAAATTTTGGAGCTGAAGAACTCAATAAATGAGATGAAGAATGCATTAAAAGCACTGGAAATAAAGCAGACCCTATGGAAGACAGAATTAGTGAGCTTGAAGACAGAAACCTAGAAATGATACAGAGAGAAGAGGAGAGAGAATTAAGGTCTAAAGAAGGAGGAGGAGGAGAAGGAGGCAGCAGCAAAGGTGAGGGAAGAAGTGAAGGAGGAGAAGAAGAAGAAGAAATTCTATGAGAACTATCTGAGTCTATTAGGAAGGGAAGCATTAAGATAATGGGTATCCCAGAAGGAGAAGAGAGGGAGAAGGAAGCAGAGAGTTTATTTAAGGGAATAATAGCTGAGAACTTCCCCAACCTGGGAAAAGAACTGGATATACAAGTTCATAAAGCTAAAAGGACACCTAACTACCTCAACACAAAAAGACCTGCTCCAAGACACATTATATTAAAACTGTCAAAAAACAACAACAAAAAAAGAATTTTAAAGGCAGCCGGGGAAAGAAAGGATGGTAACCTACAAAGAAAGCCCCATGAGACTATCAGCAGATTTCGCAGCAGAAACTCTACATGCCGGGAAAGAGTGTAATGACACTTTCAAAATATTGAAAGATTAAAAACTGTTCAGCCAAGACTATTCTATGCAGCAAAGTTATCATTAAGATACGAAGGAGGAAAAAAAAAGATATGAAGGAGAAATAAAGGCTTTCCTAGACAAGCAAAAGCTAAGAGAGTTTATCAACACTAGACCTTTCTCACAAGAAATGTGGAAAGGAGCTCTTCTACCTGAAACAAAAAGGCTAAAGTATACAAAACTTTTAGTAAGCTGATAAATAGACAGTCAGAAAATTGCAAGTCTACATCAAAATAGATTGTTAAACACTTAATTACAGCATAAATGTTAAAGGGAAAAAAACAGTAAAAAATAACTATAGCTACTTCAATTTGGTAACAAACTCACAACATAAAAAGGGGAAATTTGAGACAAAAAAAAAAAGATAAAATGGCAGTACTAAGTCCTCATTTATCAACAATCGCCCAAATGTAAATGGATTGAATTCACCCATCAAGAGACACAGAGCGGCTGGATGAATTAAAAAACAAGATCCAACTGGAGTCTGCCTCCAGGAGACTCATCTCAGCTCTAAAGACAAACATAGGCTCAAAGTGAAGGGATAATACTCTAAGCAAATGGCAGCCAAAAGAAAGTGGGTGTAGCCATACTCATACCAGACAAAGTAGACTTCAAGCCAAAAAAGGTAACAAGAGATAAAGATAGACACTATATAATGATAAAGGGGAAAATTCATTAAGAAGACATAACAGTTATTAATATATATGCAGCTAACAAAGGAGTACCAAAATATATAAAGCAATTTTTTTTAAACATGTAAAATCATACAGTCTGTGTCTTTAATTGACAGGTGATAATGACAAAAAAACAATAGAATGATTGATTCCAAAGCAATTGTTAACAGATCTAAATGGAAAATATGAAAGCAACATAATAATAGGGGACTTTTAACACCTTACTTATATCAATGGATAGATCATCCAGAAAGTCAACAAAGAAACAGCAGCCTTAAATGAAACATTAGACTAGACTGACTTGCTAGATTTATACAGAACATTCCATCCAACTGCAGCAGAATACACATTCTTCTCAAGTGTACATGGAACATGCTCAAGTATAGACCATGTGTTGGTGCACAAAACGAGTCTCAACAAATTCAAGAAGATTGAAATCATAACAATCATCTTTTCTGAACACAATGGTATAAAACTAGAAGTCAACTACAAAAAGAAATCTGGAAAAATGATAAATATGTGGAGACTGAACAACATACTACTGAACAACTATGGGGTCACCGAAGAAATTAAAGGAGAAATCGAAAAATACCTGAAGACAAATGAAAATGAAAATATGACATACCAAATTCTATGGGATGCAGCAGAAGCCATATTAAGAGGGAGGTTTACAGCAATACAGGCCTAGCTCAAGAAACAAGAAAAATCTCAAATAATCTAAACTTACACCTAAAGGAACTTGAAGAAGAAGAACAAACAAAGCCCAAATTCAGGAGAAGGAAGGAAATAATAAAGATCAGAGCAGAAATAAATGAAATAGAGATTAAAAAGACAATAGAAAAGCTCAATGAAACTAAGAGCTGGCTCTTGACAAACCTTTAGCTAGACTAAGAAAAAAAGAGAGAAGGGTTTGATAAATAAAATCAGAACCTAAAGAGGAGAAATAACAATGGATACCACAGAAATACAAAAGGTTATAAGAGAATATTATGAACAGCTATACACAACAAATTGGATAAAAGGAATGGGTAAATTCTTAGAATCATACAATTTTCCAAGACTGAAACATGAAGAAATAGAAAATCTGAATAGATCAATCATTAGCAATGAGACTGAAACAGTAATCAAAACTCTCCCAAAAAACAAAAGTCAAGGACCAGATGGTTTCACAGGTGAATTCTACCAAACATTCAAAGATTAATGCCTATCTTTCTCAAACTCTTCCAATAAACTGAAAAGGAGGGAACAATTCCTAACTTATTCTACAAGGCCAACATTACCCTGATACCAAAACCAGTTAAAAAAAGAAAATTACAGAGGCTGCCCTGGTGGCGCAGTGGTTGGGAGTCCGCCTGCCGGTGCAGGGGACACAGGTTCATGCCCCGGTCCGGGAAGATCCCACATGCCGCAGAGCAGCTGGGCCCATGAGCCATGGCCGCTGAGCCTGCACATCCAGAGCCTGTGCTCCGCAACAGGAGAGGCCACATCAGTGAGAGGCCTGCGTACCGCAAAAAAAAAAGAAAGAAAGAAAATTACAGAACAAGATAAAAAAAGAAAATTACAGGTCAACATCTCTGATGAATATAGATGCAAACATCCTCAATAAAATATTAGCAAACTGAATACAACAACACATTAAAAGGATCATACACCATGATCAAGTGGCATTTATTCCAGAGATGCAAGGATGGTTCAACATCTGCACATTAATCAGTGTGATATACCACAGTAGCAAAATGAAAGATAAAAATCATATGATCATCTCAATATATGCAGAAAAAGCTTATGATGAGATTCAACACCCAATTATGATAGAAAAAAAAAACTTCTCAATAAAATGAGTATAGAAGGAACATAACTCAACCCAACAAGGCCACATATGACAAACCCACAGTGAATATTATACTCAATGGTGAAAAACTGAAAACTATCCCTCTAAGACCAGGAACAAGACAAGGATGTCTACTCTCACCACTCATATCAACATAGTGCTGGAAGTCCTAGCCAGAGCAATTAGGCAAGAAAAAGAAATAAAAAGCATCCAAATTGGAAAGGAAGAAGTAAAAATGTCACTATTTGCAGGTAGCATGATTCTATATATGGAAAAACCTAAAGACACCACCAAAAAACTATTAGAAGAAATAATAAACAAATACAGTAAATTTCCAGGTACAAAATAAATATACAAAAATTTGTTGTTTCTGTATACTAAGAATGAACTAGCAGAAAGAGAAATTAAGAAAACAATACCATTTACAATTGCAACAAAAAGAATAAAATACCTAGGAATAAATTTAACCAAAGAGGTGAAAGACCTATACACTGAAAACTATAAAACACTGCTGGAAGAAATCAAAGAAGGCACAAAGAAATGGAAAGATATTCTGTGTTCATGGATTGGAAGAACTGACATTGTTAAAATATCCATATTACATAAAGCAATCTACAATTTCAGTGCAATCCCTATCAAAATTCCAATCACATTTTTCAGAGAGACAGAATAAAAAATCATTTATATGATTTACAAAAAAAATTTAATACGGAACCAAAGAACCTGAATAATCAAAGCAATCCTGAGAAAAGAAAGAACAAAGCTGGAGGTATCACACTTGCTGATTTCAAACTACATTACAAAGCTATAGTAATCACAACAGCATGGTACTGGCAGAAAAACAGACACACAGATCAATGGAACAGAATTGAGAGCTCAGAAATAAATCCACACATATGCGGACAGTTTTAAGACAAAGGAGCTAAGAACATACAATGGATAAAGGACAGTCTCTTCATTAAATGGTGTTGGGAAAACTGGACAGCCACATGCGAAAGAATGAAACTAGACCACTATCTCACACCATATACAAAAATCAACTGAAAATGGATTACAGACTTGAATATAAGACCTAAAACCATAAAACTTCTACAATAAAACATAGGCAGTATGCTCTTTGACACTGGTCTTAGCAATATCTTTCTGGATATGTCTCTTCAGGCAAGGAAACAAAAGCAAAAATAAACAAATGAGACTACATCAAAGTAAAAAGCTTCTGCACAGCAAAGGAAACTACCATCAAAATGAAAGACCATCTACCGAGTGGGAGAAGATATCTGCAAATCATATATCCAATAAGGGGTTAATATCCAAAATATATAAAGAATACAACTCAACCACAAAAAAGCAAACCCAATTAAAAAATGGGCAGAGGGGGCTTCCCTGGTGGCGCAGTGGTTGAGAGTCCGCCTGCCAGGATGCAGGGGACACGGGTTCGTGCCTCGGCCTGGGAAGATCCCACATGCCGCGGAGTGGCTGGGCCTGTGAGCCGTGGCCGCTGAGCCTGCGCGTCCGGAGCCTGTACTCTGCAACGGGAGAGGCCACAGCAGTGAGAAGCCTGCGTACCGAAAAAAAAAAAAAAAAGGGCATAGGAGCTGAATATTTTTCCAAAGGAGACATACAGATGGCCAAGAGGCACATGAAAAGATGCTCAGCATTACTAATTATTAGGGAAATGCAAATCAAAACCACAATGAGATATCATCTCATACCTGTCAGAATGGCTATTATCCAAAAGGCAAGAGATAAGTGTTGGTGAGAACGTGGAAAAAAGGGAAACCTGATATACTGTTGGTAGGAATGTAAGTCAGTACAGCCACTATGGGAGACAGTATGGAGATTCCTCAAAAAATTAAGAATAGAACTGCCATATGATCCGGCTATTCCACTTCTGGGTATTGATCCAAAGAATACAAAAACACTAACTTGAAAAGATATGTGCACCCCTATGATCGTGGATAAAGGCAATGTGGCATATATACACATACACACACACATACATATATACATATTTATAATGGAATACTACTCAGCCATAAAAAAGATGAAATTTTGCCATTTGTGATAACACGGATGGGACTTGAGGGTACTATGCTAAGTGAAATAAGTCAGATGGAGAAAGATAAATACCCTATGATTTCACTCATATGTGGAATACAAAACAAAATATCCCAAATAAATGAACAAGTCAAACCAAACAAAAACAAACACATAGATACAGAGAACAGAGCAGTGGGTACCAGAGTGGGTGGGGGGAGGGCAAAATGCGTAAAGGGGGTCAACTGCATAGTGATGGATGGAAACTAAACTTTTGGTGGTGAGCATGTTGTAGTGTATACAGAAGTTGAAATATATCACTGTACATGTGAAAGTTATATAATGTTATAAACCAATAAAAAATAAATATTTTATATATATGGTCACGAAGTTAGAAAACATCTAGGAAAAAATTAATCTGCTTAAGAGATTGGAGACCTATTGGCAGGAAAGGTAGGTGATCAAGGAAGGGTTCTTCCTGGAGGTGACACCTGAACAGTTTCAAAGACCGTGAAATAGCAATGAGGTTTGCCCTAGATTTTAACATATTCTGCCTCAAAATGAACAAATTTTAAAAGCTTTATTTACTCGTTTTAAGCTTTCGACATCACATAGGATATAACCAAGATTGTATGCTATCCCAGCAATCTAAAATAACTGTATAATTGTATATAACAATCCAAGAGACTCCTGAGGAGTCATGGTTGTGGATGTAGAGAACAGTCTGTGTCCAATCTCCCTGACCTGGTGAGGGGAGGTGACAGCATAGGCTGTGGTTCGTCCTGAAACCCAGAGCTGAGAAGGGAAGTGACCCACTGTGCAACTAAGTGCAATCATGTCTAAGCCCCAGGTGGGGAATGAGAGGCTAACGAGAAAGGGTGTTTAAATTGCTGAAAAGAGCAGGTTGGAAATCAGGGAACACCTGGAATATCGAGTTCCTGAAAGAGGTCAAAAGCAACAAAAAATCAGGACTTAAACAGAGAAGAGACAAGAAAAGATCCCCTTAAGCAACACTTTGCAGAGTTCTTTGACCTTTAATACTGCCAAGTCTGACGTGAGGAGAGGGCTCTTAAATGCTTTGAGTTATTTCCAACAATCGAAGAATCCAACCTACCAAAGAAGAATTTCAAAAGCCCTGAGTACTGGGACTTCCCTGGCGGTGCAGTGGTGAAGAATCCGCCTGCCATTGCAGGGGACACAGGTTCAAGCCCTGGTCGGGGAAGATGCCACATGCCTCGGAGCAACTAAGCCTGTGCACCACAACTACTGAGCCCGCGTGCCACAACTACTGAAGCCTGGGCGCCTAGAGCCCGTGCTCCGCAACAAGAGAAGCCACTGCAATGAGAAGCCCGTGAACCACAATGAAGAGTAGCCCCTGCTCGCCGCAACTAGAGAAAGCCCGGGCACAGCAATGGAGACCAAAAAATAAAAATGAATAAATAAATTTATATATATATATAAAAAAGCCCTACGTGCTGAAAGGTACTCTTTTACAAAGTTGCTTGGATGACAAGCCTCCTAGTAACCACACAGAGGAGGATTTATCCCCTTCTTAATCCCCTTCGTCCAATCCTTGTCCTACAGACTTTCCAAGAAAAGGAGTTTCAAATCTGATTGGTCAGACTGCAGCCCACTAATTAGCCCACTATTATCAGATGTTTGTTATCTACTGCTGCAAAACAAACCACCTCAAAACATGGTGGCCTAAATGCCACTCAGGATTCTCTGGCTCGGAAGGACAGGATGGTCCATTATGGCTTCACTCACCTGTCTGGCAGGTCCTGCTGGCTGTCAGCTGGGCCTCTCTCTCCTCGACGTGGCCTATCGTCCACAAGGAGGTTCACCTGACTCCTTCACATGACCATTTCTGGGTTCCAAGAGGGAAGGAGAAGAAACCACAAAGTCTCCCGAGGCCTTGGCTCCAGAGCGCGCACAACGCCCTTCTGACACACTGCATTGGTCAAAGCGAGTTGGGTCAGCCCAGATGGAAGAGCTGGAGAAATAAACTCCACTTCTGGATGCAGTGAGTGGCAAACTCATGCTGTACAGGGAGGGACCCTTTTTTTTTTTTTTTTTTTTTTTTGCGATACGCGGGCCTCTCACTGTTGTGGCCTCTCCCGTTGCGGAGCACAGGCTCCGGACGCGCAGGCTCAGCGGCCATGGCTCACGGGCCCAGCCGCTCCGCGGCATGTGGGATCTTCCCGGACTGCGGCACAAACGCGTGTCCCTTGCCTTGGCAAGCGGACTCTCAACCACTGCGCCACTAGGGAAGCCCCTCACTTATCTAAATGCGGTCTTCTTTTATACTTCTTCTGTCAAAGCGGCTGAGACGCTCTGATCCCAGGTTCCTTCCTCTCTCGCGTTCCCCTCCGCCACTCTCCTGTAGGAAACCCCTCCCACAATGCAGCCATTGGGAGAATTGAGGCTTTCTCCTCCTCCCACGGGAGCACCTGTGCAATCAGGAGATCCCACCCATTCAGACGGCCTGGAGAGCTGAGATTTAAGGGGTGAATGAGAGGCACATGCTCTTGCACTGCTTATGGAAGCCAGCTTTGGGGTGGCAAGCATACATCCAATGAATAAAAAGATGATCTTTGGATATTCTTCTTTTTTGTTCTCTTGAGCATAGTTTCCTTAGGAACCTCAAGGAGGAGGGACTTATCCAATTATGAGTGAAGGCAGAATTCTAGTTTTCCCGGTCTCCTTGGCTACCATGCCATCTCATGGAAACAAGGCCTCACCCTTACTCTCTACGAATAAAGAATGAGGCCTCCTTTGTGAAGACTTCCCTGAGCATCTCCCCTCCCCACTAAAGCCTACACCATACCTGCTCCCTGCCTGCAACCTCTGGGCCTTGTGCACATCTTATACTCCAGTGTACTGGTTTCTTTTACATGTGTATCCCTCCAGTAGACTGTGAGGCCCCCGAGTGGGGGGTTCATGTACACCTTTGTAATGCTACCTACACCGTGACTGGCACAGGTAGGAGCTCTATAAGTGTCTGTGAAATAGAATTGAATTGAATTGATTATAATAGTGGATACAAATTCCAGATCTTCACAACTACAAACCTAACAGATATGCTAGTGCAGCGCCGAACATCTCCACAGGTGAAGGGAATGTGGGCAGCATCTTTGGTGCTATATAAACTACCCAAGGGAAGAGGACTTCCTGGGATGTTCCACAGAGACTACAACCCCTCTCGCTTTTCTTTCTACTAGAACAAGTTTCTCAGAGAGAGAGAGAGAGAATATGAATGAATGAATGCATGAGGTGTTTGTGTATGAGAAAAGGGATAAACTTTGTGATTAATAAACCCTTAAAGTAAGTCAGAATTCTATGCCCATTAGTGATTTGTCTTAAAATGTTCCTTTCTGATATCTGGGTTTATAGGGGATATGTTATTTAACTGTGCAAAGGGTATTCCCTGATTAATTCAGATTTTAAAAGTTCATACACTTAGAACTGAGAGAGAAGCATGCAGCCATTGAGAATTGCCAGGAATAGAACGGACTCGTGAATATCAGGGCCGAAAAATCAAGTCTGCAATGACTAAGGCAGGAGAAAAACGACAAGGAAAAGAAAAGCTAAGTCCTTAGAACACACTTCAAATGAGAATGAGAAAGGAAAATTTCTCAATTCCTATGTTACTTCCAGCTTTTCCATCAGTAAAAGTGATCATCAAATTGGAAAGAGTAGAACAAACTTCATTTAAAGGGACTTGAAGGCCAAGTGAGTAAAGATGTGAGAACCACTGTAAATGGACATGTGTCTCTAGGCCATAAATAACTGAATGCAGTATAGGGGCGATGGCAAAGAAGGATGAGAATGAGGACAAACGTTTACTAGGCATCTCCTTCATTCTAGGATCTCGCCACTCTAAATGTGGTCCGTGGACCGGTAGCATCAATACCACCTGGAAGCTTTTTAGAAACAGAATTTTGGGCCCCATCTCAGACCTGCTGTATCAGAATCTGCATTTTAACATGACTCTCACGTGATTTTGCACGTACATTAGATTTTAAAATACTGGTCTGCAAACCACGTTGGGAGATTTATATATACCATCATTTAAATTTTATAAAAACCTTTGAGGCAGATTTTAATTCGTCTCATTATAGATGAAGAAACTCAAGCTCAAATAAGATAAGTAATTTGCTTAGTGTCAGAGTCAGTAAATAATGAGACTAGGATTCAAACCCTTGTGGAGTCTGGCATTTCCCAAGTTCATGCTACAACCAGGACTCTGCAACATAATGCTTTCTACCATAAATAATGTGTAGATGTAAACATATAACACTCCCACCCCCAGTTATAGTTACTCCTGGGAAACATGAAGAAAAGGAAAAATGCCCCTGAAGACGCACTGAGGATTTTCAAGAAGGAAACGAAGATCAATTCCTAAAATCCTACAGAATGAAGATTTCAGTATCCGTTAAGAAAGGGTGAGAAGAATCACAAAATTCTAAGTTCAGTTCATTCAAAGCTTACTGATCACGTGCCTGCCAGGCACAAATCTAGGTACTCACTTGGGCTACATCAGTGAACGAAACAGGTGAGGATTCCTGCCCTCTCACTGAGCTCACGTTCTTGGGGGTGCGGGGAATAAACAACAGACATAACGAATAAGAAATTAAACGGTAAAGAGTTAAAAGGGATGAGTCTGTGGCGGGTGGGGGCAGAGGGGACTGAAGCACCGGAAACAGGGCAGTGGTGCAGTTTACAATATGAAATAGGAAAGGGTGGGCGTCATTGAAAGGATGAGATTAAGGGAAAGTGAGAGAGTTAAACCAAGGAAACACCTGGGAGAAGAACATTACAGGCAGAGACAGCTCAAGTAATGACCCTCAGGTGGAGGCGTGTTCCAGAGACAGCAAGGTGGTCATTATGGATGGAGCAGGGGGCTGGCAAGGGGACACAGGAGGAGAAAAGGTCAGATCGGTAATAGGGGACAGATCACGTAGGACTCATGGGCCACCATGAGGACTTTGTATTGCATTCTGTGTAAAATGCGGAGCCACTGACAGGTTTTTAGCAGAGGAATGACACGCTCTGACTTCAGTTTTTTAAAGTTAACTCGAGTAACTGGAAATCTGTGCCTTTTGACCCCCTTATGTATGTCAACTACACCTCAAGAAAAATTTTTTTTAAATTAGAGTTAACTCTAAAACAAAATAAATGTAATTAATTAATTTAAAAAATAAAGTTAACTCTAGCTGCCGGGTTGAAACCAGTCTGTAGGGGGTATAAATAGAAGCAGGGGGATATAAGTTATAAATAGTAGAGTCGCATCTTATTAAGCAGGGTTAGGTTTGAAAGTTAAAAGCTTCAGATCTTTACGCTGTTTCATCACGAGAGCACAGACACATTGGGCGACTTGTGTTTAGGAATCATGCTGTATGAAAATTCTAAAGAACTGTTTTGTGAGAGATTCAGTTGTTTCATTACGACCCCAAAGGACCCGTTAAAAGAAGCTACAGGAAGCGAGAGTTCAGTTCAATATATGGCAGGACTTCCGTGCAGTAAAACTTCCCTGTCACTAAGCATCTGGTACAAGGGTGGACTTATCTCTGTGACAGAGGCTGCTTTTTAAAGGGAATTCAGACACAGGTTATATAAGATGTCCTTTCGGATTCCTTCCAACCTTGCAAGTGCATCGTCCTAATCCACACCTAAGTAAGTTCATTTCCAGAGTTCTAACGAGGGCAGGGCCACAGGAGATTTGTCACAGAACACTGTGCAATAGTTTCAGGTCATTATTTGAAAGCCACCTCCTTCTTAGAAAATGTACCTTCGCTTCTAGTCCCATGATAACAAGCTTCTCCCAGTACAACCATTCAAGATAAACAAAGGGAGACAGGGACCCAAGATCAAGGACAGAGAGCCCACAATCCCAGAGGCCCCTTTGTGTGAGAAGACAGCATTTCTCTGCCTCTCCCCTTTGTACTTTTCTTCTCACTCTACCTCTGGGTTTTCTTGACGAGTATCATAACATCCTCATGGCTCAGATGGAAGAATTCAGGCTTAGTGATATATTAGATGCGTTCAAAGTTGAATTAATGGGTAGTTGATTAATGGGTCCTGGCCACATGAAGTCCCCAGTGACGGGGCCTATGGTTCCTGGATCTGATCAGATCTTTCACAATGGCAGAAGTATATACCTAATACATTTCAACCTTTGCTTGCTGCCAGGGACAAAACAGTGTTCTTCCTAGGCATGCAAGCGCAAACAGGAGCCCTAACGAATAGATTCAAACTGTCCTCTGAACAAGTGCAAACATATTCTTTGCTTTCCTCTGTAAGATGATAGTCACTCGTCCAAGAGGGGCTTTGGGAACCAATGTGAAAGCTGTTTGTTGGTTTTAGAGTCCATGATTCTCAGCGGATATCCACTTCTCCTTGAGTTCTGTTGCTATCCTATTCAGGTAGTAGTTCTTATTATTCTATATTAGTTGACCAAATGATCTACTTAACCCTATATACAAGAGTGAATAAAAGCCAGAACAGTATTAAGCTAGCAATAACTACTAAAATCCAAATATTCCAACAGTAAGTGGGAAAAATAACTCCAAGCCCTCATTTCTCCATAGCTCATTCACTGACCCTCATGCCTTCACCCAGCATTGTGGGCAGGGGTAGGTGGGGAGAGGTTACTAAGGAGGGTGATTCAACTCAACCAAAAGGTCTGAGAATTTGGTAGCATCTTTGCTCCTTTCTCCGGAGATGCTACCCCATTTGTGTCTGAGCTTCTGCATCAGCTTCCGTTTACACTGTCAGCTTCTCTCTCCTTTTTTTTACTTTTGCCAAATCAAGTACAGAACCATCCAGTTAAGCTCTCTCCAGGTTCCTAACCCACAGAAAACTGTGAGACAACAAATTTTTATTTGTTTGTTTTGAGCTGCTAAATTTGGGGTAATGTGTTATATAGCAAAATGTAACTGATGCATTAGGGTTTCAGATGGCCCCATTTGGTCAGGGTGAAAGGAATCACTTAAGAGAATAATAAAGCATTAGGTTAACAACGAAGGCTGAAGCCATATTTCAGGGTATCGAATGCCAGGCAAAGGGGGTCTAGACTTTTTCTGAAGAGGCAGTGAGGATTCTATGAGTATCTTTGAATAAGGGAGTTATCCAAATAGTGTGCTCGAAAGATTAGTTTAGCAGACCTGCATGGGATAGATTAGAAAAAGAAAACATGAAGGTAGGAAAGATGGATGACTCACAAAAATATTCCATCCCAGTCCCATGTCTTGCCTAGTCACATCAAACTCATCCTGCCCTATGTATGTTTTTCATACACTGAGTTAACTTGTGATGGATGGCAGGACTCATGGACAATTCATTTTTGAATCCTCTGAACCATTTAGCAGTGCCTTGCACATAGTAAGTACTTGCTAACATGTGAATCACGAATAAAGGCTTCCTAAATTCACTCCTCTTCCCTGCAGACAGAATAATACTCTTTCCTTAACATTTTGTTCATATAGCTAACAGACCACTTCTTAAATCTTACCATTCTATTACTGATTAGACTTTATTCCTTTGTCTCCCCCCCACAGTGTAAACCCCTTCAAGGCAGTCAGGACCAGCTATATAATTTGCCAGGCCAAAGCGAAATGAAAATGCAGGGCCCCTTGTTTCCAAAGTATTAGAAATTTCAAGACAGTGAAGGGGGGTAAGGAGGTACTTCTGAGTTGAGGGCCCTGTGTGCACAGCTCACAACCCAAGAAACTGGCCTTGGTGGCAGTAATTCTGTCTTATGCATTGTTTTAACCATGACTCCCACAATGGGAATGTTTGATAAATGTTGATTAAATATATCAAGTAAACAATGAAGGTCAGGGGGACTTCCCTGGTGGTCCAGTGGGTAAGACTCCGTGCTCCCAATGCAGGGGACCTGGGTTTGATCCCTGGTTGGGGAACTAGATCCCTCACGCATGCCTCAACTAAGAAGTCTGCATGCCGCAACTAAAAGATCCTGCATGCCGCAAAGAAGATCCCGCATGATGAAACTAAGACCGGGCTCAGCATGCATGCATGCATGCATGCATAAATTAATTAATTAATAATAAATAAATAAATATATATTTTTAAGTGCTTTTTTTAAAAAAAGGGCTAACTCCCCACCGCCTTTTTTTTTTTTAAAATAAATGAAGGTCAGGAGGGTTATATGGAAAGGGGAGGTTTACTTAGAAGTTTAACATGAATGGAGTCCACCTTACAGTTAAGATGGCCTGTTTAAGACACACCAGGAGTGCCACTGGCTGTCACCTGCCCCCGTCCTGCCCGGGCTGCTACCTGGAGCATCTACACTGCACTCTGCTCATACTGTACATATACCTCCTATGGTCTAGAAGTCTGGTTGGTCCTATGTGAAGTCCCACTCTAGGGGACTCTGGCTTTGGTTTGGTTATTTATTAGATTGTCCTTATGTAACGACAGTGGCAGCGATTCAATATGTAAGAAGCAAACAGCTGAAGGGATTTCTAGGCAGAAACAACATATTCACTAATAACATAAGACAGTAAGGGTTGGTACTCATAAAATAAAGAAAACAAGGCTGAGTGATTTAAAACATGCTGCAGAAAAATCCTAGTTAAATTTTGGAAAAATAAGGGCAGAAAAGTACATATTGATCACCCTTTCTGAGGAATGGCACAGACCTCAGAGATGAGCGGTAACCACGAAGAACTGTCTTATCTATTAGACAGACAAGACAATTTATTGAATCCCTTCTTACCACAGGTGAGTATCCTACCACACAATACAAATATTTATCTTTGTATCTGAACAACGCCTCCCTGAGATACTGAGGAAAAGAAGCTGCTTGAAAAATATTAGTCCTTCCCCCATCCTCCCCCTCATTTTAGGCAAGTCAGTCACAGCTTCGGACCTGCCGGCAAAGCTTAGCTATTGTAATGGTGACCCCCAGTGGCAACTGTTTGCAAGTGAAAAACTGGCACCGTTTCTCTGCCAAGGATGTCAATTTTATTAAAACACTTTCTTTAAGAAGGATATTGGCAATTTTGTGGAACTGTAATAAAAACTAATTGTATGTTGGTTCCAAAAAATCAATATCCTCTCCTCTACTTTACTGTCACCAGTTAAACACATGAGTTTTCCTTTCAAAAGAGACTCTGTAAAGTAAGAAGCACAGTGTCTGGAAAGCCTGCTCAGCAATGGTATAATAGCACTTTAGAGAGAGGTCAAAAGGAGGCCTGAATCAAACCTGGGTTCACCTGGAAGGAGTTCAGAAAGAGTCTCCCCCAGTGTGCCACGGTGGCATGTGAATTATTTTGAGCTGAAGACAATCGAGGCCCAAAACAATTCAGGAAGAGCTTTTTACCTCCCCTCAGCTGCCTAACAAATGTAGATAGAGGGCTCAGAGAGAGGTATTACCAGAGAGAACTTTTTATCTGAATGACCTATCTCTATGGCAGGGCAAACATCTAATTACCGACATCCACTCTTCTTATCTTCCTGTGAATTACCCTCTTCCTCTTTGAAGCCCCAGGTCCCTATCCCATTCCTTAGCTCAGGATGGCATATAAGCCTCAACTGCCTGGCTTACTCTTGGGTCTCATATCTTTGAGGCTCCCAAAGATGTCCGTAATTAAATTTGTTTTTCTCCCATTAATCTGTCTTATGGCAACTAAATTATTAAACCAGCCAAAGAACCTAGAAGGGTAGAGGAAACATTTTTCCTCCCCTATGACCTGTACCCCTGCAGTGGCCAGTGGCTTCGGAGAGTCGGCCTTAGTGAGAATTTAATCAGCAGCTCTTTATGTAAGTCTAACTGAAATTTGGAAAGATAATTAACAGTTGAATTGAAACATGAAAAGATACATATATATACATGTGTGTTAAATGGTCAACAAAACAAGTCGAAAAGGTTGGGCTTGCCCTCTAGAAACCTGCGTTCAACACAATAAAAGAAATCAGACCAAAGGAAGCAAAAATGCAGTAACAGAGGTATGAAAAATAAGTAACTCAAAATAATGAACTGTAGAGTTCCATCCCCTATTCAATTTTCACAGTTTAGTCCTTTAATTCTTTTTTTTTTTAATGAACTTATTTATTTTTGGTTGCGTTCGGTCTTCATTGCTGCATGCGGGCTTTCTCTAGTTGCGGGCTTCTTATTGCAGTGGCTTCTCTTGTTGTGGAGCATGAGCTCTAGGCGCACAGGCTTCAGTACTTGCAGCACATGGGCTCAGTAGTTGTGGCACATGGGCTCAGAACGCTTAAAAACTTTAATATGATGTAAAACTATTGAAACTGACCAAACAGGCATGTGTTTGGTAAGCAAGGCCAAATTGTGGTTCTCAATCTTTGCTGCATATCAGAATCTCCGGGAAAGCCTTCGAGAGTCCTGAAATCCAGGCTATAAGGCATACTAATTATATCATAATTGCTAGGGCTAGGGCACAGGCATCAGTATTTTTCCTTTTCATCAGTATTTTTTTTTAAGTTGAGAATTACAGTTTTTTTAATTTATTTATTTTATTTTTGGCTGGGTTGGGTCTTTGTTGCTGCACACAGGCTTTTCTCTGGTTGCGGCGAGTGGGGGCTACTCTTTGTTGCGGTGTGCGGGCTTCTCATTGTGGTGGCTTCTCTTGTGGCAGAGCACAGGCTCTAGGCACGTGGGCTTCAGTAGTTGTGGCACGCAGTCTCAGTAGTTGTGGTGCACAGGCTTAGTTGCTCCGTGGCATGTGGGATCTTCCCAGACCAGGACTCGAACCCATGTCCCCTGCACTGGCAGGCGGATTCTTAACCACTGCGCCACCAGGGAATTCCTTTCATCAGTATTTTTTAAAGCTCCCTGATCCCAAGCAATTCCCTCATGCAGCAAAGGTTGACTGGCTGCCAGTGGAATTGCTGGGTTTTCAGCCTCAGTTTCACCATGGCTTAGGCATATCATTTACCTAACAGGCAGTTTACAGATCTTGAAAATACTTACAAGAGTTTTCCACTAAGAGTCTATTATATTATCACCTGGTGAGTCTATTTTTTTTAACTTTTTATTTTATACTGGCGTATAGCCAATTAACAATGTTGGCGTGTCTCTTTAAAAATCCCAATGTCCAGGTTGCACCCCAGACTGATTTCATTAGAATTTCTAGGGATGGGACTCTACCAGGGCATCAACGTTTTTTAAAGTTCCCCAGGTACAGTCAAATACAGACAAATGAAGTCAAGGTTGAGAAACACTGCACATTCAAATACTGAGAAAGAGCAATAAAAAGCCCTAAATTGGCAAAATTAAATCATTTTAAAGTATAGCATTTGTCTATTATCGACTGTTCTTTGAGGCTACAAAGAGACATCCCAAGAACCTGGAAATGCAGAAATAGACTGCCTTCCGAAGATAAACACAGAAAGGTGCTACAGAGAGGTTTAGTCAACCCTGGGGGGAAAAAAACAGATTAAAAAGGTTAAGTAAGCAGCCTTCTCCAATGCACTAGCCCAGTGTCTCCAACCCCGGCTACACATTAGAATCACCTGGGGAGTTTTTGAAACTTGCCAATGCCTGAGCCCCAATCCCAGGGCTTTTGATTTAATTGATTAAGTTGATATATTGAAAAGCTCCCCAGGTGATTCTAATGTGCAGCCAGCACTGAGAATCACTGCCCCAGGCAAACCAGGAATATGTCAGCATGCCAAAACTGCGATGCAGACTATAGTACCAGTGCGGAGAGACACAAGAGAAAGTGGCTATTTCCAGGACATCACAATGAAGCATAAATAAAGGTGATGGATAGATATGAAATATCAACACTGTGTACACAGCTCTGTCAAAGCGAGTGTTTGCCAATATCCTGACCCCAGTAGTAAAGCGACTCCTCAAGTAGGAAGGTTCGTTCCTCTATTTTAGTTGAGAGACTTTCCATGACATCATCTTTGGCTTTATTTCCTACTCAGCAAAGGAAACTTGGGATCATTCACTGAACTGACCACAGGTGCGGATGCAGACATTGCATATTTCAGGGCTCTGACAGTTATTTCTCATGGGATCTTAATCAACTGGCATCCTGGTGCCTGTCTCCATTTTTCTGTACATTGACCCGAAAAATATTCCTGAGCAAGGTCATGGCTAGCCCTGGTCAACCTTCCCTCCTAAACATTTGGCCACTTCCACCTACAAATTTCAACGTGCAAGCTTTTAAATGATGAATCATGTACTATTCATTATTTTTGAAAAAATAAATATTGAAGATCCTTATTAAACTCTTATTTTTATTCACACACACACACAAATGAATAACTGTTACCAGGATTTAAGCTGCAGGCAACTGATAATCCCTGTCCTTGATTTTTCTCCATTATCCTTTCCATGTTTTTGTGAACTTGTACAAATTCAAAACTTCTTGTTTTGTTGAGGAAGTTTGTTTCCCTTCTACTGGTACTCTGATTCTTCAACCAAGGTTCGGGGAGATTTTACATACTTAGTAAACTTTTCAGTTTTCAAAATTAAAATTTCCCACCTGCAGATCTGATAACGGTAGCTATGCACAGCTTTGCTCTCAAAAGCACACACTGGCTGTTTTGAAGGCTCTCACTGGAGCGCTGAATCTTGTACCCAATGTTGTCCAGCTGCTAGTTGAAACAGTGGATAAAAATGCAGAATATTTCTTCATATTCCATAAAGTAACAGCTATAACATTGATCACTGTCTCATTTTAATGTTTCAATCACTTCCTTTTGAAATGTAGGTACAGGACCTTTTTTCTCTCTTGTAGAACAGAAATTTCCTTTTAACAGTCATTGAAAACAGTGTCCCTGTTTCTACTGTCTTGTCTTCATTGCATGGAAGCTCAGAACCAACTCTCGGAATAACTTTAAATGTGTCTGTGGGTTGAAGAGTTAATGGGATATAAGGAAGTGAAGCGATTAAATGTAAATAACACCATCATGAAGTCTGGCTATGAAAGGAAGGAAAGAATACAGTGACTGAAAGGGAACGAATTGTCAAGAAAGAGTTTGAGCACAGGAGAGCAGAGAAATATTAGAAAATGTAACGCCTAAGAAGTCAGGAGTTACTGGCATCTAGAGTATGGGTGAAAAGCATAGTTTTAGCCACAAGAAGGTGTACCTTCCGCTCAGACAGGCCAAAAGTTTTCATCCAACTAGGTGTGGTTGCAGAAGCTGAAGAAGTTGGTTTCTATTTTCTCTTGTGAGATGCACAGCAGTAGGCAGAATTGTATGCAAAGTGAGTGAAGAGATGGTGGAGCAGTAAGTTTGAGCAGAGTGGAGATGTACACAGATGCTGAAATGAATGGGAAAGAGTGAACGCGGACAGCCTAAGGACAGAAATCATGAATCTGCAGCAGCACCAAGCTAAGGGAATGAAAGTACCTCTTCGGGTACACGGAGGCCCAGATTTAAAGTTCCAATGACATACAGAGAAGATTGTTGGGCTTTTGCTTAACTAGTTTGTTTTACCTTGGTGAATACAATGGAGCAATGGTGCAAGATGATCAAGAACACCGGCAAGAGAGTGGAGGAAGTGATGGTTTATGGAGAAGGAGCTCAATCACAAGAGGACTAGAAGGGGTTGTGGAACCAAAGGTCTCAATGAGAGCAAAGAAAAGGGGAGGCGGGAAAATGAAAGCAGAGAACTGGAAGAACTATATAGGGTGTAGTGAAAAGCTGAGATATGCAAATTTTTAAGATTTCAGAGGAGAAACAATTGTAAGTGGGGACAGGTTATTTTCATGAGAGCAGGTAGCTGAATGGGATGGAAATGAAGTTTAGTGAAGTACAGGAGGTCAAGATAGGAAGAGATCTACTTGTGTAGCTCTTCCTTGTTCATACAATGATGACAAGGTAGAAAATAATGTGTGAGCCAGGTGTGAAACTGTCAAGGGATGACGCCATGGACAATGAGTCCAAGGACAGCAACAAGAAAAGCATCAGGTGAGGCAGTTAGATGACATGAGCTCCAGAGGAAAAGGCACAGAAGAATGCAAAAGCCCAGCAATGAAGATCAGAATCTCCACTTAGGAAGCCAATCTCAACACCCAACGCTGAGTGAGTAGGTAGCTTGAGAAGATGCATCCACCAGGGAGAGTTGCAGGAAAAGCAGTAGCTCTGGAGGGCAAGATAGATGTGTCAAGCAAGTACCATCAGTTGCCTATTATGGGGAGTAGAGACCCCAGTACTTCTGCCCACTGCATCTTGATATTGGAGTTGTCAAGGCAAACAGTCCAGTCCAGCACTGGATGCAACAATGTCTTATTCACATAGAGAAGAGACAGCAAGGTCAGCTTCAGTAGTGGGTGTCAGTCTCCCACGGCCAGCACATCCCTCCTGATTTGCAAGCACCCTATTCGTGCCCAAGAAGGAAGATACGGTAGTGGGGATGGCCAGGGACCACACGATGCAGACGCTTAAAACCAACAAAGGAGCACACCTGAGTCTGAAAGAGGGGAAGATACGCCCCCACAAGGTGATAAGCCCATCACAAACTGTGAGGATGCTTTATCTCCTGGTAAGGAAAGCGCCACCCCGCACAAGGCCCATTCTTATGTGGCCGAGTTGGGGCCAAAAGACCCCACGTGGGAGAATGCCTTTCCTAACAAGAAGAAACGTTCTTCCTCCTGAAGGAGATTGAGGACGCCATGAAATGGTGTTCGGAGGGCCAAGTGGGAAGGTTTAGACTGAATGGGAGTGATAAGAGCCAAGGGAGAAGACAGCAGTGTGGAAATTAGAACAGAGGAAAGGATGGAGCAGAGCAAAAGGGAGTATTTGGGAGCACTGTCAAGATGCCCCAACAGTCATTCCCAGCAGTCTTCTGATGAAAAAGTGATTCCAATACCTATGGGGAGAGTCAGCTGTGGCCTTGATTATATTTCTGAGGCAGCTGACTTTGCCAGACATTTTATTTTTATTCCATTAAGCCTTACTTTTAATATGCCTTTAATGGTAAACCTTTTCAAGTTCTTTTTGGAAGTACGGTATAAATTTTTCTTTAAAAAAAGAATAAACACGAGCAAAATAAAACTTTAGATAGCTTAAAACTGGGATTGTTTTATAACATGATTATTAATAATAACAAGAATAATAGCTGGCATTTAATGAGTCAGGCATTGGACTAAAGGCGTTACAACTATTGCCTTATTTACTTCTGACAGTGATAGATCATATTTTTATTTCTAGCTTTCAGAAAAGAGAACTAAGACATAAAGAAGTTATCTAACTTATGGTAAGCAGCGCCCAGGGCAAAACCTACTTAAGGGCACTGTGAGAACTTTACAAGGACAAAAAAGAACAGAATAGTAAATAAGTTCAAAGTGGAGTGGGTCATTTTGAGAACACTGGACAAGGCTGCTGAAATAACAGCAAATTGGGTAAGTAGTTAAGAATTGGTACCTACCCTCAGAATACTTTAAAGAGTAATAATCATGGCAACTATTAAACTAACCATGAAAAGTTAGGTTTATGTGAATGTGTCTCCTTCCATAGAGCTCAAAGTCCTTGAAAAGGAATCTTTTCTCTGAAGCCCACACCATAGTGCTACATATCCTGTGGATGTCTGTTTTGAGACTGGTGGTGTCTGCTTGCTTAACAGTTAGAAATGCAAAGCACAGAGAATTTATATCATTGCATCTATTTTGAGGCAGCAAAAATAAGGTCTTCTTACCCAATAGGATATCTTGATAAAAGTGTTGTCTCAATGGACAAGGGCACAGATAGCCGCCATATTGCTGATTTAGAGGGTCTTCCCCTAACATCCTCCAAAGCTGTGTTTCTTTGTTTTCTTAACAAATACTTCCTTGCTTACTCCCCAGCTTTTTCAAAGAACAGTAAAAACTGAGAGTAGAACTTTTTTTCTTATAAACTAGATGATATAAAATAGAAACAATAGTTCCAGCAACGTGGTCTTCTCCCTACAGTTAATGGGTATGTTCTCTATAGGCTCTGACTTGGGAATTTCTAAGGAATCATAAAAAGAATGGCCTTCAAAGACAAAAATAGCTGGGGCTTGAACCTCCATTGTGCAACCGTCTAAATCTTAGGGAAAATTTTCCTCAACTTTCTTGAGTCTTGGTTTCTTCATCTATGAAACGTGAGGCAAAAAGTACTTCCAAAGTTCTTGAAAGATACAGAGGGTCTGGAACAGAGGAGGCATCCATAAATGCGAGAGTCTCTGGCAACCTCCCTCCCTTCCCAGTAAGGTAACAGCCTTTCTTCCATTTCCCAACTGGTTTTAAAATAAAAATTATTGTTCAAATTTGATGCAAACATATCTTTTGTTTTTGTTTTGGCTTTGGTTTTGGTAGTGGTTTTGCCCACCTCCCTATCTCAAGTCTATATTATATTATATATTGTAAGTATGTATTTACGTGACTAGCCCAGAAGCTTTGCAAATGTACTTTCTTTGTCTGTCTAATTCATTTAGAGCACTTTGACATGGATCATTCCTTGTACACAGTGGTATTAAATAATTATTGACAGCTTGACAGCATATATTTACTTTAACCCATCATTCTTTTTCTACTGGCAAATAATTACAAGATTTCTTCCAAGGAGTAGCCTACATTTTGTAGCTTAAATGTCAAAAAGGCAAGACTTGTCAGCTAAGGAGCAAGGATGATGTATTCTACAGTAAAACTGGTGCAACATCAAGGCTGAGGCTGGACATTGTAGATTCTGGATCCAGAAGTCTCAAGATTTCCAGTTTCAGTAAATGCTGTTATTCATTCTAAGAGTCCCCATCACTCAATTTTTACGTGCAGTCTGGATAGCTGAAACACACCTGGAACATTCACTAATATTTAGCACACTAGGAAGGGTTCTCTCCAACAATCTGAGATTCATTCATTCACACATGATGATATGTTCCCTGGTTTCCTAGGAAACGTCATGTACCTCCTGAAGAGCAAAAATTCCATCAAGTCTGCATCCCCCAAATTTAAAAACATTAAATGTGCTCATTTATGAAGAAATCCCTTTTAAAGTTAAACGTTTTACTTCTGTTTATTGTCGGTTTAATAAACATCAAGAAGCATGACAACGTAGGATGCATTAATACATCGCCCCAGATCTATTCTTCCCTTCCACTGACCTCCATCCCTCCATCTACAGGGGTCAAGAGGGAGAGCAGAACTTCCATGCTTCTAGAAATTTCCCCCACCCCTCCTCCTCCTTCCTAACCCCTCTATCATTCTTTATTTCAAGATCATTAACTAATCCCATATACCCTCTTACTTCTGTTTCTGTCCGTTAACAACCCAGATCTCTTGGTTTATACTCAACGCTCTGAACCCTTTCCACCAAGCCCTCTAAAGATAGTTTCAAACTTTTTTTGTTACAGGACGCTGTAAACTCTTAAACGTAATTGAGGAGCTCCAAAGAGCTTTGGTTTATGTGGGTTACATTTACTAATATTTGCTGTATTCAAAATTAAAGGAAAATGTTAAAATATTAATTCATTTTAAAATAATAAGTCCATTACATGTTAACAAATATTATATATTTTTTATGAGGAAAAAAATTAGTGAGAAGAGCAGCATTGTTTTACATTTTTGCAAATCTCTTTACTGCCTGGTTTAACAGAAGACAGCTGGATTCTTGTATCTGCTCCTGCATTCAATCTGTTGTGGCAGGCTATTTTAGTTGAAATATATGAAGAAAATACGGCCTCACCCAGATATGTGGTTAGAAAAAAAGAGGATTATTTTGAGAATCTTTTCATATAACCGTGGGTATTATTCTTTAGCACTATATCAAAACTCAACAAATGGTAGTTTCTTAGCAGTTAGTTGCAATGTGAAACCAAAAACCGTACTACTAAACTTGTTTTTAGTTCCATTAAAATCCATTAGTCTATCTTGCACTTTGAATGGATATTTTACCCACACAGGATTCTATACTATCATGTATCACTCATTTGAAAAACACTGTGTCACTGAGTTATGCAGATTTTCCAAATGTTGACACATTTTATTATACGATATTTAAAAATTACATTTGTTAATACCACCACTAAACTCATCTGAAGAGCCTTTAAGTGTTGGGAAACTATCACCTTAGTGGATAAAAGTTTTCCGAAAATGAAAATCATACTCGAAAGCTCAAATTTTATCATTGGCAACAAATATTGTCAGCCATTTTCCTTGAAGTAACATGTTCAGTTCATTCATTTCTGAGAAATGGTCAAATACCCAAGTCTGGGTAGCCATCACTTTTTCTGTCAGTCTTTCTTTCAAGAAAGAACAGTCTACAGGGAAAAAAAGTTGTTGGTTCAGCTGGCAGCTCAACCAATTGCACCCGTGATTTTCTTCAAGCCAACCGTTGTACCTCGGTATGTAGAAAAAGTGTTTTATGCACTTTTCCCATTTAATCACAGCATACTGAATACGTATGCAATCAAAGGTTGAGACTGAATACACTGCTGTTCTAGAACTCATGATCCATCATCAGCAAAACCCCCTGAATGTTATCAGTACTATAAAAGGGGTGTAAAGGTTGAACAAAGGGAGCTAGAATTGTTACAACATATTGACATGATCCATAATCTCTTTATAAACCTTTCTGTAAACTTCAAAAATGAGCTTTGTCATCTGGTACTCACACTTTATCCTTGTACCAATTAGGATGTCTTTGACTGCAGGTAAAAATAAACCTTACTCAAAATGATTTAGATAATCAGGAAAAGTTGTCATCTCTCAAACTGAGAAATTTCAAGGCAGGGCATCTTTAGGGTTGGTTAATTCAGGGCTCATGGTCCCAAGATGTGTCTAACATTTCCAAGTGACTCATGAATATGTGACAGGTCCAGTACAGACCATTTTTTTTTAAGTCTTTATTGAATTTGTTATAATACTGTTTCTGGTTTATGTTTTGGTTCTTTGGCCAGGAGGCATGTGGGATCTTAGCTCCCCGACCAGGAATTGAACCTGCACCCCCTGCATTGGAAGGCGAAGTCTTAACCACTGGACCACCAGGGAAGTCCCGAGGTCCAGTGTATAATATGATGCTGCCTTTTCCTATGAGTCTCTTTATAAGAAGGAAGAAACCTTTCCCAGAGCCCCTCTAGCAGACCTCATCTCTCATTTCATACCACCTTGCACCACGTGTCCACACCTACGCCAAATAGCAGATACAAGGAATGGGATCTCCATAAATAGCTAAGATTAATCCAAACTTTAAAAAAAGAACGTCTATACATGTATAACTGAGTCACTTTGCCGTACAGCAGAGATTGGCACACCATTGTAAGTCAACTATACTTCAATCAAAAAAATATATATGCAAAATGAACCACCAAAAGCTTAAATAAGAATGCTTCTCTCCTGAATACCTAAGACCGCTTGAGCCCGCTCACAAATTGGGAGGAGGAGTCATGAGCAACGAACACAGGGGTGCCTCAGTGTGTTTTTCTATTTGATTAAGACTGATTCCTCCTGAAAAACAAATGTGATCGATCTTGGAAGATTAATGTTGAATGGTACAACACAAATGTATTAAAGAATTTATCGAAATAAAACTAACTTAAAAGGCAAAAAAAAAAAGATTAATCTAAATTTACCCTTGAGCTTTAGGTAAGGCAACCTTCCCTAAGGGATGAACACCTGGATAAAATCAGGTTTCATTCAAGAAAGGAGAAAATGGGGAGGGGGTTTGGGGGTAAATGCCAACCGTGCCCGGCCCACAGCCTCTCTGCTCTCGCCCTCACACATTAAAGGTTGCTGACGGCAAACCCCTGTGCCTCCTGACTTGAGGGCTTTTTACTGGACGTGGAGCTATAAACGACACAGAGGGCAGGCCAGATGTGCCACAGAATTAGTGGCCCCGGAGCAGCCCTCAACCAATGATCCACGGGGAGCTGATGGATAAGTATCCAGCTTCCTGGGCACCCATCTGAGATAACTTTGAGATGCACTGTACATTTCCCAGAATTAACCAGTGGAATAAGCCACGGTGATAACCACTTAACATACTGCACTTTTTTTGGCTGCCTTCCTTGCCCTCTGTCATTTCTTCTCTTCCCTTACCAGTGTTGCATGTTATCGTCTTCCAAATGAACTATTTGCAATAGCATTCTTATCTCAGGATCCGCTTCTGGGGGAACCCAAACCAGGAAAACAGTCCTTCCCTCAAAAAAATCCACTACAATCAGAAACTCAGAAGCCCTTTTTCAATTCTTTGTTCTCAGAGCCTTTATTACCATCTTTCTCCTATAAGAGTTCCTGCTTTCTGCCAAACGCTGAAAAAATGAATAAAGAAATACTTACTCTTGTTTAAGCATGCACACAAAATATTTTTATTAAGTACATAAAATTAATCATGTTGCCTCCTATACCCAGGTGCCTTCTCAGGAACGACCTCCCCCCAGCCTCTGCTCAAAGGGCAGCCATTTGTAGCCACACTTTGACCCAAGTATAACCAATCCTTTGGCTGGCAGTGCCCACATGGTATGAAAAGATAAACAAAGACAATCCAGTTTCCTCTCTTGAAAATTTAAATTAGCAAATACCAATACCAAGAGAATGAGGAATTTCACTGTGTGAAGATGAGCTGGAGTTATGAACAGTTTGTCAGAGCCATAAGGCAGTAAATAGAAATTATTATGAACCGGAAACTATGAGAAAAGCAAAATTATGATGGGTGAAGAAATGATACACAAAGAAGAGGAAGGCAGATAGCATCAGTTCCAAAAGAAGGTGGCAGACTAGGAATACTCGAGTTTTATTAATAGGGTAGCTATGGAATGGAGGAGGCTCATGAAGCTCTTTCAAGACTTGTTTCTGCTCCTACCTCTCCTTCCAACAACAATCTCCATGGGGCTTGGCACCGTTACAGCTACTGAACTGAATTTTCATGAGATTCTGTCTCCTTATTGGCCATGTCTGTCCTGATACCAGTTCCCTTTACAGGAAGAAGCTTGAGTTAATGTCTAACAACCAATATTATAATCAAAATGCTTTTTTAAAGAAACAATCACAGAAAAGGCTGGATTGTTTTCAACATACAATGAGATGTTTAAAATGTGGTCCCAGATGCACAATAATGTGAATTTACTTAACTACTGAACTGTACATTTAAAAATGGTTAAGACAGTAAATTTCTGTCATGTGCTTTTCAGCACAATTTTTTATATACCGCTATGAGATAATATAAAGAAAATAAGGAAAAAATGGGACTTGGTACACAGTTATAAAAGAGTTTAAAATAAAGCATCTTGTCATGTGATACACCCACATAATAGTGGCATTCTTCCAGAATAACAGAATGTTACCCCTGAGTTAAGAGCCAAAGAAAAATAACCTGTTATTCTACTCTTAACCCCACACCCAAACTGAGCATCTGAGAAGATTAAAAGTAGTTAGAGGAATTTTGGAAAAATAAATGGATTTGCTGTGACGGCTTTTCCCAAACCTAGGGAAAGAAGTATATTGACACCACCTGAAAAGTTTCACCTATTTGTCTCACAGGTGCAGAAACAACCGGAAAAGAGTCAGACTCCTCCGTAAGTAATGTTAGGGTCCATCACCTGGCTAGTGCACTGCTTTAAAACAGCAATAAAAGAAAGGTCACTTCATTGGGGGTCATGTGCATTCCTAGAATAACGTGGGAGAAACATGTAGTCTACACATGAGCAGGTTAGTATAGCTGCATCTCCTGTCTTGTCCAAGAGAGTCCACTGAAGGAACAAATAGAAGCTGAAAGTGCCAGCAGATGACTAGATGTTAAGGAAGGAGTTAGTAACCAGCCAGCCAGCCAGCCAGCCAAGGGCAATCAGAGATGCATCTGCCCTCTCAAAGGAACTAAAAGTGAGAGTGAGAGACCCCCAGCGATGAGAGGAAGAGAGGCAAAGGGCCCCAGGGTCTCTGGTGGACCCCGAAAGGTGCCCCTAAAAGACTCAGCCTCAAACACCTGCCAGATCTACAGAGTGTGGATGCTAGATCACCAAACAATGGCAGGCAAGCAAGAATATTCTTGTCCTCTTTACCCTCTGCCTCTTCTAGCTCTAAACCTAGAGGGGGGGTCTGAAATTTCTTTGGAGGAAGAGGGATTAACACGCAAGAGAAAAAGAAAGAACAAACCAACCAGCGTCCCCACCCACCCACCCACTGGCAACCAGCCTGCAGCAAGCAAAGCAGAAGAAAAGAGAAGCTTTACCTTCCAATGGAATGTAATATTTTGACAGGACAATTACGGACGATAGGTTGTTTTATTACCTAAAAGTGGACACCAAAATCACGGGACTTGGGCTTCCCTGGTGGCGCAGTGGTTAAGAATCCGCCTGCCAATGCAGGGGACACGGGTTCGAGCCCTGGTCCGGGAAGATCCCACATGACACGGAGCAACTAAGCCCGTGCGCCACCACTACTGAGCCTGCGGTCTAGAGCCCACGAGCCACAACTACTGAGCCCACGTGCCACAACTACTGAGCCTGCGCTCTAGAGCCCGTGAGCCGCAACTGCCGAAGCCCGCGCGCCTAGAGCCTGTGCTCTGCAACGAGAAGCCCGCACACCACAACAAAGAGTAGCCTCCGCTCACCACAACTAGAGGAAGCCCGCGTGCAGCAATGAAGACCCAACACAGCCAAAAATAAATACATAAAATAATAAAAAAAAAAATCACGGGACTTCCCTTAAATTTTACCAAAGGCTAACGAAAGAACCAGCCCCACAGAAAAACGTTAAAGAGATACCAGGAGACAAAAATAAAGTTGCTTTATAATTACACCCCATGAACCCTGCATATTCAATGGAAAGGTTACAGATATTTAATTTCAGGAAACAGGCTGGATAAAAGTAAAAAAGGCTCAATCTGATCATATAAACCTTACATTTTAAAAATAACCAAGGAAAATACCACAAACTTTTATTTGAATAGGGACAATATTTTTGAGTACAAGCAAAGGTACAAGCAAAATAAAACAGACGAAGTAGGACAATGTATCTTGAGTTGATATCTAAATAGTTCAAGCAACTGGAGAGCATTAGAACGTCACACATTTTTCTATGCAGAAAATGTTGTAAATTTCTATTTTCCAAATTGCAGACCTATTACTTTGCAATATATAGCATCAAAATTGAAGGCCTAGGCCCATTCTCTTCTCAGTACTCCTTAAGTTTGGGTACCTCTTTCTAACATGTATAATGAAGCAGATACAGATTTTAAGCATAACAATAAAAATATTAATAAGAATAGTTATAATTTATTGAGCATTCACTCCACATCATGCTTGGTGCTGGAAGACATAATCATCTTATCTGACCTTCAAAGTGCTATTGCAGGTAGGTAATTGCTATTGTTATTGCCATTCCTGCAGATACAGACATTGAGGCAGAGAAAAGTGAGGTAATTTGTCCAAGACCACAGAATTAATAACTGAGGCAAGAACCACACCCAGGACCTTCACTGCTATAGTGTGCTTTACGTTGCTGAGAAAACATTCAGAACAATGAGAGGTGTTTTAGAGAACTGATCAGTCACCAGGCTTTGATTTCTGACCTTGCAGGGGTCCCAGGCTCCTTGAACACCTATGCCATTGGGACACTCGCAGTGGGTATGTTTTTTCCTGACAGACAAAAATCCCACTTTCATGTGGGCCTGCCAGTGAACTCACCTGAAGTGCTTAATCCTCTCAGCTCCCAGCTACGTCCCTTTAATAAGCCCTAAAATGATTAAAATAAATCCTCTTTGCCACTCCCATTAGCAACAAAATTATTAACAACTGAATATGATTTCCATATGTTCCCGGTTTGCCTGGAGACAGAATTCAGGCATCTATTAAAATTACTGCTGGCCATCAAGCAGAAAAACAAACATGCTTTCTATAACTCCTTCTTAATAGCACTGGACCAATTTACTAAGCACCATGACCTGCAAACAACTACACAGTTCTCCCAAGTGACAGCATGCTGGCACTATTCATTCTGCTTTAAAAATAAACAAACAAAAAATAAAAAGCATCTTCCTCATTACAACCTTGATGTTTTCTACATTGGTAGATTCTAATATTTTGTTTGTAAATGACCCCTCATACCCGTGGAAACTGTGTGAGGCTTGTGGTATTTCTATAAATAAATATTCTTGATAGCAAGGAAATAACATACCAAAACCACATAATCATTCCTATATACATATTATCTTGAAAATACATTTTTGCTTCAACGGAGATTTTTGTCAGAAAATCCAATTGGGTGATGTGATTGGCTGCATCCTAATACACTGAGGGTCACAGGGAGAAGCTTTCACTTCTCCCCTGGCTTCTGGGTTCCAGGTTGCCCCTGACAGAGGTCACAGCCTGCCCTCTTCTCCCACGTTTCTCACTCTTGTGCTTTTTTTCCTTATCATCATCCTTCCCTGCTTCTCTTCATTTCTGAGTCCTCATTAACTTCACTGTCTTCATCAGATGACTCAGAGTGATAACAGAGGGATGACTGGTAAGTGAATTGCATTAGCAATCAGTTGACTGGAGGCTGACCCTGCCCCCTTATAGGTGTGAATTAGGGAATTATAGAGTCAAGGTAATGGAGGTTGGGGGGATAGGGAGGGCGAGAAGGAGAGAAAAGGGAGGGAGGGAGGGAGGGGGAGGGAATGTGACATCTCAGATATTTGTAGCAATGCACTTAGAAGAGATGTTATATGATAACTGTGTTATGTTATGGCACTCTCACCGTGATAATAGATCTTAGGAAAATAGAAAATATATGTATATAAATATATATACACACACATATGTACAAACACAGACATAGACACACACATATATATAAAATGCTTTAGATGAAAGCCTGGAAGAGTTTTAGGAAGAGAATCTGGAGTTTCTCCTTGATTCTTCTACTCATAATTTTTTTCCGCAAATAATTCCATTTCAGTTGGTACAGGGTGGAGGGTGGAGAGTGGGAAAAAAAAAATATCTGGGGAGAGGGGGAAGATGGAAAAAGAATAAAAGGCGGAGATCACCTTCCTCCCCACAGATACACTAGAAATACATCTACACGTGGAACAACTGCTACAGAACACCTACTGAACGCTGGCAGAAGACCTCAGACCTCCCAAAAGGCAAGAAACTCCCCACGTACCTCGGTAGGGCAAAAGAAAAAAGAATAAACAGAGACAAAAGAATAGGGACGGGACCTGCACCAGTGGGAGGGAGCTGTGGAGGAGGAAAGCTTTCCACACACTAGGAGCCCCTTCGCGGGCGGAGACTGCGGGTGGCGGAGGGGGAAAGCTTCGGAGAGCACAGCAACAGGGGTGCGGAAGGCAAAGCGGAGAGATTCCCACACAGAGGATCGGTGCCGACCGGCACTCACCAGCCTGAGAAGCTTGTCTGCTCAGCCGCCGGGGTGGGGGTGGGGCTGGGAGCTGAGGCTCGGGCTTAGGTCAGAGCGCAGGGAGAGGACTGGGGTTGGCGGCGTGAACAAGCCTGCAGGGGGTTACTGCACCACGGCTAGCCGGGAGCGAGTCCGGGGAAAAGTCTGGACCTGCAGAAGAGGCAAGAGACTTTTTCTTCCCTCTTTGTTTCCTGGTGCGCAAGTAGAGGGGACTAAGAGTGCTGCTTAAAGGAGCTCCAGAGATGGGCGCGAGCCGCGGCTAACAGCGCGGACCCCAGAGACGGGCAAGAGACGCTAAGGCTACTGCTGCCACCACCAAGAAGCCTGTGTGCGAGCACAGGTCACTCTCCACACCTCCCTTCCCGGGAGCCTGTGCAGCCCGCCACTGCCAGGGTCCTGGGATCCAGGGACAACTTCCCGGGAGAACGCACGGCACGCCTCAGGCTGGTGCAACGGCCCGCCGGCCTCTGCCGCTGCAGGCCCGCCCCGCACCCGCACCCCTCCCTCCCCCCAGCCTTTGTGAGCCAGAGCCCCCGAGTCAGCTGCTCCTTTAACCCCGTCCTCTCTGAGCAAAGAAGAGACGCCCTCTGGTGACCTACACGCAGAGGCGGGGCCAAATACAAAGCTGAGCCCCGGGAGCTGTGCAAACAAAAAAGAGAAAAGGAAATCTCTTCCAGCAGCCTCAGAAACAGTGGATTAAAGCTCCACAATCAACTTGATGCACCTGCATCTGTGGAATACACGAATAGACAACGAATCATCCCAAATTGAGGAGGTGGACTTTGAGAGCAAGATTTATTGTTTTTTCCCCTTTTCCTCTTTTTGTGAGTGTGTGTGTGTTTGCTTCTGTGTGAGATTTTGTCTGTATACCTTTGCTTTCACCATTTGTCCTAGGGTTCTATCCGTCCATTTTTTTTTGGTTGTTTTTTTCTGGTTTTTTTACTTAAAAAAATTCTTTTTCTTAATTTTTTTTTATTATAATAACTTTATTTTATTTTATCTTACTTTATTTTATCTTCTTTCTTTCATTCTTTCTACTTTTTCTCCCTTTTATTCACAGCTGTGTGGATAAAGGCTCTTGCTGCTGCAGCCAGGAGGCAGGGCTGTGCCTCTGAGGTGGGAGAGCCAACTTCAGGACACTGGTCCACAACAGACCTCCCAGCTCCACATAATATCAAACGGCGAAAATCTCCCAGAGATGTCTATCTCAACACCAACACCCAGCTTCACTCAACGACCAGCAAGCAACAGTGCTGGACACCCCATGCCAAACAACTAGCAAGACAGGAACACAACCCCACCCATTAGCAGAGAGGCTGCCTAAAATCATAATAAGTCCACAACACCCCAAAACACACCACCAGACGTGGACCTGCCCACCAGAAAGACAAGATCCAGCCTCATCCACCAGAACACAGGCACTAGTCCCCTCCACCAGGAAGTCTACACAACCCACTGAACCAACTTTAGCCACTGGGGACAGACACCAAAAACAACGGGAACTACAAACCTGCAGCCAGCAAAAAGGAGACCCCAAACACAGTAAGATAAGCAAAATGAGAAGACAGAAAAGCACACAGCAGTTGAAGGAGCAAGATAAAAACCCACCAGACCTAACAAATGAAGAGGAAATAGGCAATCGACCTGAAAAAGAATTCAGAATAATGATAGTAAACATGATCCAAAATCTTGGAAATAGAGAAAATGCAAGAAACATTTAACAAGGACCTAGAAGAACTAAAGGTGAAACATGCAATGATGAACAACACAATAAATGAAATTAAAAATACTCTAGATGGGATCAATAGCAGAATAGCTGAGGCAGAAGAATGGATAAGTGACCTGGAAGATAAAATAGTGGAAATAACTACTGCAGAGCAGAATAAAGAAAAAAGAATGAAAAGAACTGAGGACAGTCTCAGAGACCTCTGGGGTAACATTAAACGCACCAACATTCGAATTACAGGGGTTCCAGAAGAAGAAGAGAAAAAGAAAGGGACTGAGAAAGTATTTGAAGAGATTATAGTTGAAAACTCCCCTAACATGGGAAAGGAAATAGTTAATCAAGTCCAGGAAGCGCAGAGAGTCCCATACAGGATAAATCCAAGGAGAAATACGCCAAGACACATACTAATCAAACTGTCAAAAATTAAATACAAAGAAAACATATTAAAAGCAGCAAGAGAAAAACAACAAATAACACCAAGGGAATCCCCATAAAGTTAACAGCTGATCTTTCAGCAGAAACTCTGCAAGCCAGAAGGGACCGGCAGGATATTTTTAAAGATATGAAGGAGAAAAACCTACAACCAAGATTACGCTACCCAGCAAGGATCTCATTCAGATTTGATGGAGAAATTAAAACCTTTACAGACAAGCAAAAGCTGAGAGAGTTCAGCACCACCAAACCAGCTTTACAACAAATGCTAAAGGAACTTCTCTAGGCAAGAAACACAAGAGAAGGAAAAGACCTACAATAACAAACCCAAAACAATTAAGAAAATGGGAATAGGAACATACATATCGATAATTACCTTAAATGTAAATGGATTAGGGCTTCCCTGGTGGTGCAGTGGTTGAGGGTCCGCCGGCCGATGCGCGGGACGCAGGTTCATGCCCCAGTCTGGGAGGATCCCGCATGCTGCGGAGCGGCTGGGCCCGTGAGCCATGGTCGCTGAGCCTGTGCGTCCAGGGCCTGTGCTCCGCAGCGCGAGGGGCTGTGGCAGTGAGGGGCCCACGTACTGCAAAAAAAACAAAACAAAAAAATGTTAATGGATTAAATGCTCCCACCAAAAGACACAGACTGGCTGAATGGATACAAAAACAAGACCCATATATATGCTGTCTACAAGAGACCCACTTCAGACCTAGAGACACATACAGACTGAAAGTAAGGGGATGGAAAAAGATATTCCATGCAAATGGAAACCAAAAGAAAGCTGGAGTAGCAATTCTCGTATCAGACAAAATAGACTTTAAAATAAAGACTATTAGAACAGACAAAGAAGGACACTACATAATGATCAAGGGATCGATCCAAGGAGAAGATATAACAACTGTAAATATTTATGCACCCAACACAGGAGCACCTCAATACATAAGGCAAATACTAACAGCCATAAAAGGGGAAATCGACACTAATACATTCATAGTAGGGGACTTTAACACCCCACTTTCACCAAAGGACAGATCATCCAAAATGAAAATAAAGAAACACAAGCTTTAAATGATACATTGAACAAGATGGACTTAATTAATATTTATAGGACAGTCCATCCAAAAACAACAGAATACACATTTTTCTCAAGTGCTCATGGAACATTCTCCAGGATAGATCATATCTTGGGTCACAAATCAAGCCTTGGTAAATTTAAGAAAATTGAAATTGTATCAAGTATGTATTCCAACCACAACGCTATGAGACTAGATATCAATTTCAGGAAAAGATCTATAAAAAATACAAACACATGGAGGCTAAACAATACACTACTTACTAACGGAGTGATCGCTGAAGAAATCAAAGAGGAAATTAAAAAATACCTAGAAAGAAATGGCAATGGAGACACGACGACCCAAAACCTATGGGATGCAGCAAAAGCAGTTCTAAGAGGGAAGTTTATAGCAATACGATCCTACCTTAAGAAACAGCAAACATCTCGAATATACAACCTAACCTTGCACCTAAAGCAATTAGAGAAAGAAGAACAAAAAAAAACCCAAAGTTAGCAGAAGGAAAGAAATCATAAAGATCAGATCAGAAAGAAATGAAAAAGAAATGAAGGAAATGATAGCAAAGATTAATAAAACTAAAAACTGGTTCTTTGAGAAGATAAACAAAATTGATAAACCATTAGCCAGACTCATCAAGAAAAAAAGGGAGAAGACTCAAATCAATAGAATTAGAAATGAAAAAGGAGAAGTAACAACTGACACTGCAGAAATACAAACGATCATGAGAGATTACTACAAGCAACTCTATGCCAGTAAAATGGACAACCTGGAAGAAATGGACAAATTCTTAGAAATGCACAACGTGCCAAGAATTAATCAGGAAGAAATATGAACAGACCAATCACAAGCACTGAAATTGAAACTGTGATTAAAAATCTTCCCACAAACAAAAGCCCAGGACCAGATGGCTTCACAGGTGAATTCTTTCAAACATTTAGAGAAGAGCTAACACCTATCCTTCTCAAACTCTTCCAAAATACAGCAGAGGGAAGAACACTCCCAAACTCATTCTATGAGGCCACCATCACCCTGATAACAAAACCACACAAGGATGTCACAAAGAATCAAAACTACAGGCCAACATCACTGATGAACATAGATGCAAAAATTCTCAACACAATACTAGCAAGCAGAATCCAACAGCACATTAAAAGGATCATACAACATGATCAAGTGGGGTTTATTCCAGGAATGCAAGGATTCTTCAGTATGTGCAAATCAATCAACGTGATACACCATATTAACAAATAGAAGGAGAAAAACCATATGGTCATCTCAATAGATGCAGAGAAAGCATTCGACAAAATTCAACACCCATATATGATAAAAACCCTGCAGAAAAAGGCACAGAGGGAACTTTCCTCAACATAATAAAGGCCATGTATGACAAACCCACAGCCAACATCATCTTCAATGGTGAAAAACTGAAAGCATTTCCACTAAGATCAGGAACAAGACAAAGTTGCCCACTCTCACCACTCTTATTCAACATAGTTTTGGAAGCTTTAGCCACAGCAATCAGAGAAGAAAAGGAAATAAAAGGAATCCAAATCGGAAAACAAGAAGTAAAGCTGTCACTGTTTCCAGATGACATGATACTATACAGAGAGAATCCTAAAGATGCTACCAAAAACTACTAGAGCTAATCAATAGATTTGGTAAAGTAGCAGGATAAAAAATTAATGCACAGAAATCTCTGACATTCCTATACACTAATGATGAAAAATACGAAAGGGAAATCAAGAAAACACTCCCATTTACCAATGCAACAAAAAGAAAAAAATATCTAGGAATAAACCTATGTAAGGAGACAAAAGACCTGTATGCAGAACATTATAAGACACTGATGAAAGAAATAAAAGATGATACAAATAGATGGAGAGATATACCATGTTCTTGGACTGGAAGAATCAACATTGTGAAAATGACTCTACTACCTAAAGCAATCTACAGATTCAATACAATCCCTATCAAACTACCACTGGCATTTTTCACAGAACTAGAACAAAAAATTTCACAATTTGTATGGAAACAAAAAGACCCCGAATAGCCAAAGCAATCTTGGGAACGAAAAATGGAGCTGGAGGAAACAGGCTCCCTGACTTCAGACTATACTACAAAGCTACAGTCATCAAGACAGTATGGTACTGGCACAGAAACAGAAATATAGATCAATGGAACAGGATCGAAAGCCCAGAGATAAACCCACGCACATATGGTCACATTATCTTTGATAAAGGAGGCAGGAATGTACAGTGGAGAAAGGATAGCCTCTTCAATAAGTGGTGCTGGGAAAACTGGACAGGTACATGTAGAAGTATGAGATTAGATCACTGCCTAACACCACACACAAAAATAAGCTCAAAATGGATTAAAGACCTAAGTGTAAGGCCAGAAACTATCAAACTCTTAGAGGAAAACATAGGTGGAACACTCTATGACACAGATCACAGCAAGATCCTTTTTGACCCACCTCCTAGAGAAATGGAAATAAAAACAAAAATAAACAAATGGGACCTAATGAAACTTCAAAGCTTTTGCACAGCAAAGGAAACCATAAACAAGACCAAAAGACAACCCTCAGAATGGGGGAACATATTTGCAAATGAAGCAACTGACAAAGGATTAATCTCCAAAATTTACAAGCAGCTCATGCAGCTCAATAACAAAAAATCAAACAACCCAATCCAAAAATGTGCAGAAGACCTAAATAGACATTTCTCCAAAGAAGATATACAGATTGCCAACAAACACATGAAAGAATGCTCAACATCATTAATCATTAGAGAAATGCAAATCAAAACTACAATGAGATATCATCTCACAGCGGTCAGAGTGGCCATCAACAAAAAATCTAGAAACAATAAATGCTGGAGAAGATGTGGAGAAAAGGATACACTCTTGCACTGCTGGTGGGAATGTGAATTGGTACAGCCACTATGGAGAACAGTATGGAGGTTCCTTAAAAAACTACAAATAGGGCTTCCCTGGTGGCGCAGTGGTTGAGAATCTGCCTGCCAATGCAGGGGACACGGGTTCGGGCCCTGGTCTGGGAGGATCCCACATGCCGCGGAGCAACTGGGCCCGTGAGCCAAAACTACTGAGCCTGCGCATCTGGAGCCTGTGCTCCGCAACAGGAGAGGCCGCAATAGTGAGAGGCCCGCGCACCGCAATGAAGAGTGGCCCCCGCTTGCCACAAGTGGAGAAACCCCTCACACAGAAACGAAGACCCAACACAGCCATAAATAAGTATTAATTAATTAAAAAAAATAATAACTACAAATAGAACTACCATATGACCCAGCAATCCCACTACTGGGCATATACCCTGAGAAAACCGTAATTCAAAAAGAGTCATGTACCAAAATATTCATTGCAGCTCTATTTACAATAGCCAGGAGATGGAAACAACCTAAGTGTTCATCATAGGATGAATGGATAAAGAAGATGTGGCACATATATACAATGGAATATTACTCAGCCATAAAAAGAAACGAAATTGAGTTATTTATAGTGAGGTGGATGGACCTAGAATCTGTCATACAGAGTGAAGTAAGTCAGAAAGAGAAAGATAAATACCGTATGCTAACACATATATATGGAATCTAAGAAAGAAAAATGTCATGAAGAACCTAGGGGTAAGACGGAAATAAAGACACAGACCTACTAGAGAATGGGCTTGAGGATATGGGGAGGGGGAAGGGTAAGCTGTGACAAAGTGAGAGAGTGGCATGGACATATATACACTACCGAACGTAAGGTAGATAGCTAGTGGGAAGCAGCTGCATAGCACAGGGAGATCAGCTCGGTGCTTTGTGACCACCTGGATGGGTTGGATAGGGAGGGTGGGAGGGAAGGAGACGCAAGAGGGAGGAGATATGGGAACATATGTATAACTGATTCACTTTGTTATAAAGCAGAAACTAACACACCATTGTAAAGCAATTATACTCCAATAAAGATGTAAAAAAAATAAATTAAAAAAAAAACATATCTGGCCTTTATTTAACGTGGGTGTAGTTTTGAAATTCAGGCTGTCTGTCCAATAGGATTGGATTACCTACCAAATGTGTTGGAGTATCTAAAACACTTCTTTAAATCCCTGAGGCACTTCTGGCTTGCCAACCATATGTTGAACCACAAATATTTACATCAATGTGATTCAGAAAAAAATTGACTTGAAACAGAGATTTTTCCCTACAGATAAAGTGGACTAAAGATTCTTGCACCAGGTTGGTGAATGGTGTGTGTTATGGACTGATCTGTGTCCTCCCGAAATTCATATGCTGAAGTCTTAACCCCCAGTTAGGACCTCGGAATGTGACAGGATTTGGAGGCAGAGCCTTGAAAGAGGTGATTAAGGTAAAATGATATGGCTAATATGATTGGTGTCCTTATAAGAAGAAATTAGGACACAGACAAGCACTGAGGAACACCAGGTGAAGACTCAGTGAGAAGACAGCCATCTACAGACCAAGGAGAGAGGCCTCAGCAGAAATGAACCCTACCAGTATCTTGATCTGCAACTTCTAGCCTCCAGAACTGTGGGAAAACCCATTTCTGTTGTTTAAGCCACCCAGACTGTGATACTTTGATATGGCAGCCTGAACCGACTAGCACAGTGTGCCATGCAAGTCCGAATCTTCATCCAAGTTCCCAAAGATCAAAAGTCAGAGACTGGAATTGTTTAACCATGGATATGGTAAGGATATGAAGGGAACTCTGAAAGTATGATAGGTAAATGGGGCAAAAGGGTAAATTAAGGCAAAAATACCATGTTTTACTATTCCTTACCAACTTTCAAAATGGGCTGTGACTTACAGGTTGGGGCCAACAATATTACGAACATTAGAGACCTAGAAAGACAGAAAGGATAGCCTTTTTGTAATTTTCATGTATTTTTCTACAACACAGAATATGAATTCTGGGATTCCTTTGAGATTTGGGGGACAGGAAGGATAGACAAAACATGGAGATGTCCATAGGCAAATAAAACTGCCTGGTCTTATGCCATGGCCTTCCTGTTTCATATTGAATAGATGCCTTCATAAAGAGCAAATGTAGCGGGAATTCCCTGGCGGTCCAGTGGTTAGGACTCCAGGCTTTCAGTGCTGAGGGCCCGAGTTCAATCCCTGGTTGGGGAACTAAGATCCCACAAGTCGTGTGGCCAAAAATAAGTAAATAAATAAACATAAAGGTATTTAAATAAAATTTTAAATAAAGAGCAAATGTAGTGCTTAATAAGCCACTGAAAACTGAAAGGAAGTAACAAAACTCTCATCAAAATATCTGCCTTTCAGTCAAAGAAAGCATAATGCATTATCTCCCAAATTATATGAGGATGTTTCAAAATTCAGTTAGAACTTGTGCATTTGGATACAGGAATCTTATTATACTTAAGAATCAGCTTTACCCATTACAACCTCTGTCGTTTTGTACTACTTATATTAACACATTTTACTGAGTTAGCTGTACTTTTGACTTGACAGTGTGTTTCACTACAGAAGTCAAAGGCCCATGTGTATGTGTGTATGTGTGATTGCACCTGTTGAAGTGAAAAAGACACCCACAGGAGTTTAGACATTGTGAAAAATAAAAATGATGTATTTGGAGGAATGTATAACTGCCTCTAAACGAAATTTTAGAAATTTTCAACAGGGAACAAAGACAAAATAGCTATCCTAAACACTCAGTGTTTTCTTGAAGTTTTCTTTTTCTTTTCACTTTTTTTCTCCAGGCAGCTTATCTCTATTTTAAGCTCTTGGCCTCCATTGATCTTTACACATTCTTAACCTTCTGTAACCACACTTTATTCTCTAGAGGGAGATTTGTCTACAGGCCTCATTTCTATGATTCTGCTGTTATTAGCCTAATAAGTATTCTCTTTCACACTCACTGCAAAGTGGTTTTCTAACAGCACAAAAAAATAAATGAATAAATAAAAAATGTGACTTCATTTGCTGCACACAAGATTTGTACTTAAAAATAAGAAGCAGTTTTTCTTTTCTATGCTAGTAAGAAATTTGCAGATCCATCAGGTCAAAATAACCAGCACATGCAAAATGCCTGTTACTTACCACCATTATTTTTAAGAGACATTTGAATAGTTGGAAGAACTGTCAGTCTGTACATTTTCCTTTGATTAAAGAGGAGACAGCCTGCCATGACACCAGAAACTGTTACTATTACAACACTAGGCAGCTCAGAAACATACAACTCCTTCTGCTTTCCAACTTGTATTTATTTGAAAAAGGTCTAGGCCGTGTAGTTGATGCCAAATTCTTTAAGAAGGTGTTGTATGCTTAAAGTCTACCTTTCATTAGAATCTTAGATTAAGATCTTAGCAATTATAACATTCCTTTTTCGCTAGGAAATGTTTCTTATGTGACTTCTACAAATACATTACTTAGGTTTTTACTGGTATCTAATATATGCATATGTGCTCACCACTGTCGTAGGACATGCAGGAAATATGAAAAACACCTAAGCACTTCCAACCTGGGCCCAGCAGAACAGCTCTTGCAAAGAAGAGGGCCGAGAAGCAGAAGGACCATCCTGCCATCAATGAGGTAGCTACCACAGAATACACTATCAACATTCACAAGTGCATCCTGGGAGTGGGCTTCAAGAAGCTTGCCCCTTGGGCACTCAAAAGGATCCAGAAATTTGCCATGAAGGAGGTGGGAACTTCAGATGTACACAATGACACCAGGCTTAGTAAAGCTATCTGGGCCAAAGGAATAAGCAATGTCCCACACTGTATCCATGTGCAATTGTCCAGGAGACTTAATGAGGATGAAGATTCACCAAATATATAAACTCTATATGTTGGTTAGATATGTACCTGTCACTACTCTCAAAAATCTACAGACAAAATGTAGATGAGAACTAACCGCTAGCTGTCAAATGACATTATAAAACCTCAAAAAAACATACACACACATAAGATATGGTTTCCATATTAAGTTGCTTAAAATTTAACTTAAGAGAAGATTAAGAAACATCAACAACCCAAGACTAAATTCAACTAAATCCTAAGGATGAGTTCTGAAGAGAGAAACTTGAGTGAGAATGGAAATAAACAATGAAAAGCTCAGAAAGGAGGTTAATGTAATCTAATCTTTGAATCAACTGACCAATTGCTTTCTCTCAGAGAACATTATAATTGACATTTTGTAAATTCATCAACTGTCATTCTCATCCATAATTCCATTATTTACACTTCACTGGAAATAGCTGGAAAAAATTAATTTATTGAGCACATACTATGAGCCAAGAATTATGTACACTCTTTTACACAGATTTTCCCATTTAATCCTCAAAATAACTCTACAATTTATGTTATACTGCCATCTCATAAATTAAAAAAAAATTTTAAACTGGTAGTTAAACCAGTTTAGGTCCCCACTAAAAGGAACCAGGGTTCTTGGAAGAAATGGTTGATCCGGACTTGCGGAAGGTAAAGTATAAAGTGTACCTAGAATATTTTGTGGGGCAAGAAAGTAAGGAAGCAAGACAACAGAAACAAGAAGAACTACAATCCTGCAGCCTATGGAACGAAAACCACATTCACAGAAAGACAGACAAAATGAAAAGGCAGGGGACGGTGTACTACATCAAGGAACAAGATAAAACACCACAAAAACAACTAAATGAAGTGGAGATAGGCAACCTTCCAGAAAAAGAATTCAGAATAATGATATGAAGATGATTCCGGACCTTGGAAAAAGAATGGAGGCAAAGATCGAGAAGACAAAAGAAATGTTTAACAAAGACCTAGAAGAATTAAAGAACAAACAAACAGAGATGAAGAATACAATAACCGAAATGAAAAATAAACTACAAGGAATCAATAGCAGAAAAACTGCTGCAGAAGAACGGATAAGTGACCTGGAAGACAGAATGGTGGAATTCACTGCCACGGAACAGAATAAAGAAAAAAGAATGAGAATGAAAAGAAATGAAGACAGTCTAAGAGACCTTTGGGACAACATTAAACACAACAACATTCGCATTATAGGGGTCCCAGAAGGAGAAGAGAGGGAGAAAGGACCCAAGAAAATATTTGAAGAGACTATAGTCGAAAACTTCCCTAACACGGTAAACGAAATACCCACCCAAGTCCAGGAAGCACAGAAAGTCCCAGGCAGGATAAACCCAAGGAGAAACACGCCGAGACACGTAGTAATCAAATGGATAAAAATTAAAGACAAAGAAAAATTACTGAAAGCAACAAGGGAAAAATGACAAATAATATACAAGGGAACTCTCATAAGGTTAACAGCTGATTTCTCAGCAGAAACTCTACAAGCCAGAAGGGAGTGGCACGATATATTTAAAGTGATGAAAGGGAAGAACCTGCCACCAAGATTACTCTACCCAGCAAGGATCTCATTCAGATTCAATGGAGAAATCAAAAGCTTTACAGACAAGCAAAAGCTAAGAGAATTCAGCACCACCAAACCAGCTCTACAACAAACGCTAAAGGAACTTCTCTAAGTGGGAAACACAAAAGAAGAAAAGGACCTACAAAAACAAACCCATAACAATTAATAAAACGGTAATAGGAACATACATATTTATAATCACCTTAAATGTGAATGGATTAAATGCTACAACCAAAAGACACAGGCTTGCTGAATGGATAGAAAAACAAGACACATATATATGCTATCTACAAGAGACCCACTGCAGACCTAGGGACACGTACAGGCTGAAAGTGAGGGGATGGAAAAAGATATTCCATGCAAATGGAAATCAAAAGAAAGCTGGAGTAGCAATACTTGTGTTAGATAAAATAGACTTTAAATAAAGAGTGTTAGAAGAGACAAAGAAGGACACTACATAATGATCAAGGGATCAATCCAAGAAGAAGATATAACAACTATAAATATATATGCACCCAACACAGGAGCACCTCAATACATAAGGCAAATGCTAACAGCTATAAAAGAGGAAATCAACAGTAACAAAATAATAGTGGGGGACTTTATCACCTCACTTACACCAATAGACAGCTCATCCAGACAGAAAATTAATAAGGAAATACAAGTTTTAAATGACACAATAGACCAGAGATTTAATTGATATGTATAGGACATTCCAACCGAAAACAGCAGATTACATTTTTTTCGCAAGTGCACACAGAACATCCTCCAGGACAGATCACATCTTGGGTCACAAATCAAGCCTTCGTAAATTTAAGAAAACTGAAACCATATCAAGCATCTTTTCTGACCACAACGCTATGAGATTAGAAATAAATTACAGGGGAAAAAACCATAAAAAGCACAAACAAATGGAGGCTAAACAATACGTTACTAAATAACCAAGAGATCACTGAAGAAATCAAAGAGGAAATCGAAAAATTCCTAGAGACAAATGACAATGAAAACATGACGATCCAAAACCTATGGGATGCAGCAAAAGCAGTTCTAAGAAGGAAGTTTATAGCAATATAATCCTACCTCAAGAAATAAGAAAAATCTCAATAAACAATCTAAACTTACACCTAAAGGAACTAGAGAAAAAAGAACAAACAAAACCCAAAGTTAGCAGAAGAAATCATAAAGATCAGAGCAGGAATAAATGAACTAAAAACAAAGAAAACAATAGGAAAGATCAATAAAACTAAAAGCTGGTTCTTTGAGAAGATAAACAAAATTGATAAACCATTAGCCAGACTCATCAAGAAAAAGAGGGAGAGGACTCAAATCAATAAAATTAGAAATGAGAAAGAAGAAGTGACAACAGACACTGCAGAAATACAAAGCATCATAAGAGACTACATACAAGCAACTCTGTGTCAATAAAATGGACAACCTGGAAGAAATGGATAAATTCTTAGAAAGGTATAACCTTCCAAGACTGAACCAGGAAGAAACAGGAAATATGAACAGTCTAATCACAAGGAATGAAACTGAAACTGTGATGAAAAATCTTCCAACAAACAAAAGTCCAGGACCAGATGGCTTCACAGGTGAATTCTATCAAACATTTAGAGAAGAACTAACATCTATCCTTCTCAAACTCTTCGAAAAAATTGCAGAGGAAGGAACATTCCCAAACTCATTCTATGAGGCCACCATCACCCTGATACCAAAACCAGACAAAGATACTACAAAAAAAGAAAATTACAGACCAATATCACTGATGAATATAGATGCAAAAATCCTAGACAAAATACTAGCAAACAGAATCCAACAGCACATTAAAAGGATCATACACCATGATCAAGTGGGATTCATCCCAGGGATGCAAGGATTCTTCAATATATAAAAATCTAACAAATTGAAGAATTAAAACCATATGATTATCTCAACAGATGCAGAAAAAGCTTTTGACAAAATTCAACACCCATTTATGATAAATACTCTCCAGGATGTGGGCATAGAGGGAACCTACCTCAACATAATAAAGGCCATATACGACAAAAGCACAGCAAACATCATTCTCAATGGTCAAAAACTGAAAGCATCTTCTCTAAGATCAGGAACAAGACAAGGATGTCCACTCTCACCACTATTATTCAAGATAGTTTTGGAAGTCCTAGCCACGGCAATCAGAGAAGAAATAAAAGGAATACAAATTGGAAAAGAAGAAGTAACACTGTCACTGTTTGTAGTTGATATGGTACTATACATAGAAAATCCTAAAGATGCCACCAGAAAACTACTAGAGCTAGTCAATGAATTTGGTAACGTTGCAGGATACAAAATGAATGCACAGAAATCTCTTGCATTCCTATACACTAACAATGAAAGATCAGAAAGAGAAACTAAGGAAACAATCCCATTCACCATTGCAACAAAAAGAATTAAATATCTAGGAATAAACCTACCTAAGGAGGTAAAAGACCTGTACTCAGAAAACTATGACACTGATGAAAGAAATCAAAGATGACACAAACAAATGGAGAGATATACCATGTTCTCGGATTGGAAGAATCAAGCTTGTGAAAATGACTATACTACCCAAAGCAATCTACAGATTCAATGCAATCCCTATCAAATTACCAGTGGCAATTTTTTTTACAGAACTAGAACAAAGAAATCTTAAAATTTGTATGGAGACACAAAATACCCCAAATAGCAAAAGCAATCTTTTCTTTTTTTTTTTTTTTTTTTTGCGGTACACGGGCCTCTCACTGTTGTGGCCTCTCCCATTGCAGAGCACAGACTCCGGATGCACAGGCTCAGCAGCCATGGCTCACGGGCCCAGCCGCTCTGCAGCGTGTGGGATCTTCCCGGTCCGGGGCACGAACCCATGTCCCCTGCATCGGCAGGCAGACTCCCAACCACTGCGCCACCAGGGAAGCCTGCAAAAGCAATCTTGAGGGAAAAAAACAGAGCTGGAGGAATCAGACTCCCTGACTTCAGACTATACTACAAAGCTACAGTAATCAAGACAATATGGTACTGGCACAAAAACAGAAACATAGATCAATGGAAGAGGACAGAAAGCCCAGAGGTAAACCCACGCACCAATGGTCAACTAATCTATGACAAAGGAGGCAAGGATATACAATGGAGAAAAAACAGTCTCTTCAATAAGTGGTGCTGGGAAAACTGGACAGCTACATGTAAAAGAATGAAATTAGAACACTCCCTAACACCATATACAAAAATAAACCCAGAATGGATTAAAGTCCTAAATGTAAGACCGGACACTGTAAAACTCTTAGAGGAAAACACAGGAAGAACTCTCTTTGACGTAAATCACAGCAAGATCTTTTTCAACCTACCTCCCAGAGTAATGGAAATAAAACCAAAACTAAACAAATGAGACCTAATGAAACTTAAAAGCTTTTGCATAGCAAAGGAAACCATAAACAAGACAAAAAGACAACCCTCAGAATGGGAGAAAATATTTGCAAACAAATCAACAGACAAAGGATTAATCTCCAAAATATATAAACAGCCCATGTAGCTCAATATTAAAAAAACAAACAACCCAATCAAAAAATGGCAGAAGACCTAAATAGACATTTCTCCAAAGAAGACATACGGATGGCCAAGAGGCACATGAAAAGATGCTCAACATCACTAATTATTAGAGAAATGTAAATCAAAACTACAATGAGGCATCACCTCACATCCATCAGAATGGGCATCATCAGAAAATCTACAAACACCAAATGCTGCAGAGGGTGTGGAGAAAAGGGAACCCTCTTGCACTGTTGGTGGGAATGTAGATTCATACAGCCACTATGGAGAACAGTATGGAGGTTCCTTAAAAAACTAAAAACAGAATTACCATATGACCCAGCAATCCCACTACTGGGCATATACCCAGAGAAAACCGTAATTCAAAAAGACACATGCACCCCAATGTTCACTGCAGCACTACTTACAATAGCCAGGTCATGGAAGCAACCTAAATGCCCATCGACAGATGAATGGATAAAGAAGATATGGTAGACATATACAACGGAGTATTACTCAGCCATAAAAAGGAACGAAATGGGTCATTTGTAGAGACTTGGATGGACCTAGAGACTGTCATAGAGAGTGAAGTAAGTCAGAAAGAGAAAAACAAACATCGCATATTAACGCACATATGTGGAATCTAGAAAAATGGTACAGATGAACTGGTGTGCAAGGCAGAAATAGAGACACAGATGTAAGAACAAATGTATGGACACAAAAGGGGGAAGCGGGGGTGGTGGTGGTGGGATAAATTGGGAGATTGGGATTGACATATATACACTAATTGTATAAAATCGGTAACTAATAAGAACCTGCTGTATAAATAAATAAAATTTTTTTAAAAAAAGGAAGCACTCAAAACCTGAAAAGAACATGGGAACCAGATTAAACGGGTTAATTAGTAGAACCAAAAAAATTATATTTAATTTTTTCAATAAGGCTGAGGTCTAGCGACTCAGTTTTCAGTCAAAAGACTAATGACACATGAAAACTAAAGCAACATAACATCCAACATAATACCCTAGATTGGATTATACACAAGAAGAAAATTATTATTAAGGATATTTGGGGAGGAAATTGGTTATATTTAAATTGAGATCTTATATTAGATAATTATACCAATATCAAATGTTCTGAATTTGATAGCTGATTCTATTTATATAGGAGATTTTTCTTACTCTTAGAAAGTACATAATGAAATAGTTAGGGTTGAAGGGTCATTATGTCAAAAACTGACTCTTACATGGTTAATAATAATAGAGATAATATGTACTTAGAGTATGAGATAAAGCAAATGTAGCAAAATATTTACAGTTGACCAATCTAGCTGAAAGATATAAGGGTGCTAATTGTACTTTTCTTTCACCTTTTCTCTAGGTTTAGCATTTTTTGAAACAGAAAGTTGAGAGAGAAGGGAGTTTAAGCAACTTGTCAAAGACAGGCAGTGAGTGAGTGGTGGCACTAGGACGGAAACCCAGACAATGTACAAACTCAGCCAGGGCTTTTAACCACGCCTCATTATCACAGCAGCCAGAGGCATCAGTCTGCTCCAAACCTCCCCGTGGCTCCCCATCTCACTCAGGGCCAAAGCGAACATCCTTATTTATAAGTTTACATGGCCCTGCACCGCTTCTACTCAGAGTGTGGTCTGCAGACCCAAAAGAGGTTCAAAATGCAGAACCCCAGACCCCACTCCAGACCTACTGAATCTGAAACCACACTTCAACAACATCCCCAGGGGATTCCTATGCATATCAAAGCTTGAGAAGTGTTGTCTCTGTGACTGGGCCTCATTACTAACTCTGACTTCATCTCCTACCAATCTCCCTCTCTCTCACTCTGCTCCAGCCCTACTGGCCTCTTTGTATTTCTAAAGAATTCCACATACAATGCCACCTCAGTGCCTTTGCACTTGCTATGTCTTCTGCCTGTAGTGAACTTTCAATACGTATCTACCTGGCTCAGCTGTCCTAACTCCTTCAGGACTCTTCTCAATTATCAATGAGACTCTCCTGATATAAAGTCTCAACATTCTCCATGAACTCTGCATTCCCCTAGAATTCCTACCCTCTCTGCCTTGCTTCCTTCTTCTCCAAAGCCCTTATTGACCACCTGGCATAGTATGTCTTTGCCTGTTTCTTGTTCTTGGTGTGCTATACCCCTGTAAGTTCCATGAAAGCTGGAGAGTTTGTCTGCTTTATTCTTTGCTTTATCCCCAGTTCCCAGAACAGTACCAGATCCATGGTAGTTAAGTAACAAATGCTCACTAAATGATCTATGAGCAAATTATCTGTAATTCTCACACCAGTCTTGTAATTGCCTACATTTAGGAGAAAAAGAGGTTTAAACAAGTCAAAGAACTTGCCCAAGGTCACTCAGCTAGTAAGAGGTGGAGCCACAGTTAAATCTGATATGAGTCCAAATTCTATAATCTCTGCCCCTGTTTTACCACTTACGATGGCCTGAAAAACTGCACACCCTATAGAGTGATGGCACTGCCCTGAGGAGGAAGACGGATCTTTACCACTGACATGGCCCTTTACAGATAGAAAGGACTTTCACTCATGAATTCTTTCTTTCTTTCTTATTCTTACTTTATTCCATAAAGAAGTGAGGACTATACTGCCTCATCAGAACCTCCCAGTACCCATGTGTAGCAGGCTAGTACAGTCTGATGTGATTTGTTGGCCAGCTAAAGTCTTCCTCTCGATCAAGGAACAGGAAGTTGAATGCCAGTGACTACCTCACACCTTGTGTAATGGCATTGTGAAGTCACTGATTGTTCTTAAATGTGTCTCTGCAGCTGTGACCTGAGCACTAGCTTTCTTTGGTCAGTATCTGTGCTGCATCAGAGACAGGAGCTACATCTGTGTACATCACCCTAGTTCTCTTCATGTCCTTACTGTTCTATCACCCAGAAATGCATTTCACTTGATTTTAAACTCAATGACCCGAACTCTGGAAATGCATTTTGGTTAATAACTTCATTTAAAGCATCTGACAAAAATGCACGCATACAAATGAGGTTGGTGGATCTCAAGACTCACTGAACTTTAGAGGCCCTGAAGGAACTTTAAAAATATATACTGGGGGCTTCCCTGGTGGCGCAGTGGGTGAGAGTCCGCCTGCCGATGCGGGGGACACGGGTTCGTGCCGCGGTCCGGGAGGATCCCACATGCCACGGGGAGGCTGGGCCCGTGAGCCATGGCCGCTGAGCATGCACGTCCGGAGCCTGTGCTCCGCAGCGGGAGAGGCCACAGCGGTGAGAGGCCCGTGTACCGCAAAAAAAAAAAAAAAAAAAAAAAACTGGTATCAGGGCCCCGGCATAGAAATTTTTATCTGAATGATTTGGGGTGAGTCCCAAGCATCTGTATTTTGTAAAAGACCCCAAGTAATTGTAATGATTAGCTTAAGAACCATTCTAAGACCTCAAGAAAATAGACGTGTATGGGTGCGCACGCACACTCGCACAAAGTAACACCTCAGACAGTCTGTAGTACCTTGGCCCCAGTGGAGAGAAATACCAAGCAGATGATAAAAGGAAGAAGTTAGTGAACTGACCCTCAACAAACAGTGTGGACCGGACTCAATGACCAGTGAAAGTCAGTGAGGTGCCAAGAGTCCATTTACACCACTGATTTAACAGCTCACTGAGCTGTATTACTTTATTTGCTTTCAGTCCTTTTTCAGGATCAGGCAGGCCCCATAGAGAGGGGTCTAGCAACTTTGGATACACCAACAACCTTGATTCACCTTCAAGGAACACCACCTAGGAGACACTGTAAAGTGTAGCTACGATACATGGGGCCCAGCGATCCCAAGTCATCTACTTCGTCGTAGAAGAAATGGAGTAGATATCAACAACGGGAATTATTACATCACATCCTTCTTATTTCTCAATACTGAATGAAGCTATATTTGTTTCATCTGTTTGCAAAAGTGAAGCATCATGAAAATTAAGAAGTAATACCTTGGGGACTAGAGTTTTCTTCACAGAGGTGCTATCTAGTAGGATAGGAAGCCTTCTGGTCAGTAACATAGAAAGAGATCGTTCTTGTAAGGAAAAAGTCTCACACTATTTCTTAATGATGTAGGTAAGTATTTGGATCGTGCCAAAACCAAAATCAAGTTATGAAAACTTTACTCGGCTTCATGGTATGAAGAAGAAGGAAGAAAGGCCATAACAAGTATTTGATATGTCACTGCTCCCTGTCACTCCTGCTCATTACCATAAACCCCACCAGCCTCTGGTCACTTAATTCTTCCTACCAATTCCAATCTCATTTCCTTCAAGAAGCCACTCTGAGCACTGTGCTTTGTAAGTAACCTTGCTTTCCTCATTATCACTTCATGATTCATTTGGACTTGGTGTGACATTGTGCCATTACTTATCTTTTTATGGTACCTCTTCCCAGTATCTCAACTCTGCTCATCTTGAAGATAAAAGTTCTATCTTGATGAGGCTGGCGCCAATGGCCGGCGTGGGAGGCGGCGCCCCCAGAGAAAATGAGCAAAGCAGGTGAATATATCAAAAACTACTCTGCTAAGAAACAACCTGGGAAGGACCAGCATTCCTGCTCTGACTCACCTGTAAAGCAGAAAAGCAAAGGAACGGGGCCAAATAATTCTTCGGTTAATAAACCAATTAAAAGTGAGTCTTCGAAAAAACACATTTCCGTTAAGAAAGAGAGTAGAATAGTGACTGTTTCATCAAAGACAACTAAAAGTAAACTCAATCTACTAGAACATTCTGAAAGTGATACCCTTGGATCTGATTCTGAATTTCAAGAAAGCATCCATACTCTATCACGCCTAACATAGGTGTAAATCTTTTAAAATTATGTTTTTGCCTTCAAATTTTAATAAATTACTTATGTTTTTGTTATAAAGAAAAAAGTTCTGTCGTACGTTATCGATACTTCATATTTTTCTCATGGAGCCTGTATACAATACACACAGCACTTACTAGGTGTTCAATATACAGAAGTCGCTTGATTTGTTACTAAAATTCTTATCTATTTTGTGAAGAGTAAGTTTTCTCCCTAATCATTTGAAATACGTGGAACATTTCAAAAGTCCTAATCAGATCAGAATTGTTATTAGTGAACTCTGGATTTCCAAGCACACTGGGACCATTTAAAAGCATGAGTTTAGACCAATACAACTTTTTAAATGTCAAGTTAAATACCATTTTGGGCTTTTCTCTAAAGGCATTCGACCATTCCTTGCTTACCTTGAACATAATAAACTGTGCTCCCACCTCAAGGCTTTTGCCCTTGCTTTTCAATTCAGCTAGAACGTTCTGTCCTCTCAACTATTCATACCTGCCTCTTACTTTTCATTCAGGTCTCAGCTTAAATATTCCCCTTCAGGAAGGGACTCCAAGACCACTCAATTTAAAACAGCTCAAACTCACACTCTCTCTCACATTACCTTACTCTGTTTTCTTCATTACACTTAAATATCAGTACACATTTTCTTTCATTACAGTGAAAATATCTCATGCATCTATTTGTTTATTACCTAGTTTCTGACATTCGAGTGCATGCTCTCTGGGGGTAAGGAACTTCTCTGTAATGTTCACCCCTCCATTCCCAGTACTCATAAAGTGGTGCACAGCAAACACTTGATAAATATTTGCTACAGATACGGATTTTGAAGAGACTGAAAGTTGAAAAGCGAGCACTCTCTTACTCAGAAATGGGGTAAACATTTGAAACTTAAAATCAGTTCTCATTTACACGTCTACTTCCTACGAGACCCCTAAGTTCTTAGAAGAAAGAGACCTGAAACCAGTTACATGGAGTTGACAGAGGATAGAACTTGCTTGATAAAAGAAGTGGTGGCAATACAGGCTGGTAAGAAAAACTGGGCCCCTCCTCTGTCTTCTCAGCCATGCACCAAATGACTGCAGGTAATATCAAAATAATCATTATTTGTTGAAATGAAATCAATAAATATTTAAATGAGTCCACCTTGTCAATTATCATTTCTCATTTCAAATCTCATTTCTCCTTCTACGATATTGGTATAATTCACTCATGTTTGACAACTCCCTGCTAAGAAAGATCAAGTTCATACATTAAATTAAAATGATCAAGAGTATAAATAACATTTATGTGTCTATGAGCAAGCAAGTAACATTTACAGTGCATTACTCAACCTTGAATTTAATACCATCTTTAGCTTCAGTAACCTTGGGATTTTTTAATAAGCACCAGAATCCTGAGTTCAAAGGGTATACATATCTCAGGACCATGCAACTTCTTTTCTTCCTTCCTTATCTCTAGCAGAGCTTTTTTTTTTATTTTTTACTTAACTCCAGGATGAAATTCATCAGGTTTTCTTTATATTCTCTCAAAGCAGTTGACACTTCAGTGACTTAGATGTTCGACGGCATTTGTTCAGATGCCTTTCTGACAATGATCCAGTGTTGTAATATCTTTCCACCCCAAAGTTTTTCACCAAGAGAAAATTGTTTTCTTTACCATTATACATGCCAACAGACTAATTCAAATCAATTCCATCTGAACCTTCACTAAAAATGTTTTCTTGGTTTTGCTACCTTAGATGCCTGAGATCTGCCCTGATACGCATTTTGTCACAAGTAGGCAAAGAGCTAGAGTGCTGGAAGGAATCTTTCTGTGAGGGTTTGCAGCACTAATTGAAATTTAAATGACAGAGAATATGAAAATAAAACGACAACATTTTTCTAGAGACAAGCAAAATTTCCAAGCCATAGGATGCCTTTCCAAAGAAATAATTGAAATGCAAGAAGCTATAAAACTGGTTTTAGATGAAATAGTGAATCATCCTAGTCAGATCGCGCCACGTGCCAGCTACTTATCAACCCACTGCTACATCCTCAAAAGTTTCTGCTCCTTGCATTCTCGAATGATGATGTTTCTAATGACGGTTCTATATTTGGTTAGCTGTAACCAAAAATTTTGATGAATAATCAAAGTACTATTCAGTAGGATCTGCGTGGAAAAATCCATGAAGATTCTCTTTGGTGAGTGACTACAGCAACACTGTGCAATATTTGGTGTTTATGGCCCCGCCATTTTGGTTCTACAAGTTGCCAGTCAGCTCGACAATGTGTTAGGAACCTGAGAGAATGCAAACAAGTGTACTAAATGGTATGATGCTTGTGCTGGTCATCACTCGTGATCACTGGTTATCATCCCTCCAGATGCACTCTCCACCATTTTTCATCTTTCTCTGTACCCTGGAAAGGTGGTATGCATGAATCACATCGATGGGTTCACTTGTCCTCTGGCTTCTGGATCGGTTTGGCCAATAAGAAGCATCAGCAAGAGGTGAAATGCTGAGAGGAGAGTGAGATGAGTATTTATTTCCTGCAGGCTGTCTGTGCACAGCACAGCTCTTGGCGGGTGGCCCTCTCCACACTGCTCCCTCTGCCTCTGGGTTTTGGCGACTACTCCACTCACCATTTGGGGCCTAGAGGAGAGAATGCTGTTACTAACACTAAGGATACTGCCTCACGGTTTCCTTCTACCTTCTTCACACATCTGTAAATCATCCTTTATTAAACTCTTCTAAAATGACCCAACTTGAGCTTCCACTGGCTTCCTCATGAGACCTTCAAAGTTCAAATGCCTGTCTTTGAGGAGTCTCCCATGTGGTAGGAAAGAAAAAGCATAGTCTGTTAAGAGAATGATAATCAAATGACTCCAGAAAATGACAAAATCAAATATTAAACTATGAAGTCTCCGTAAAATGTTACTGGGATTAAGAGAAATGAAAGACTAAAGCTGGACCTGAGGAGGTTTCCAACAAAAGATGGAACTTCAGATGGAGTGGCGAGATAGGAGAATATCTGGACAGAAGAAAGAGAGTAGATCTTAAATACTCTCACCACAAGAAAATTGCTAATTATGTAAGGCAGAGGATGTGTTAACTAACTTTATTGTGGTCATGATTTCACAACACATACATGTATCAAATCATCATGTTGTAACCTACAACTTACACGATATCATATGTCAATTATATCTCAGTAAAGCTGAGGAGAAAAAGAAAAGAAGGGATAAAGAATCTCTGGTGGGAGAGTGACTTTGGCAAAAGTACAAGTATTACACATATATGTGTGTATATACGTATATATACTTATATAATAGAATGTGAGAGGACAGTTAACTGGGTGGTTAACTGGTTCATATGGTTTCCAAAACCTCCAGTGGTGAGGTAAATTTATGGTTAAAATACTGGCATAAACTATCCAATCTGGACCAGGCAACGTACGGGTGAATTCCACCCACAGGGATCAAGGCGCCCCAGTGAGGATGAAGAGACCAGCTGCAGCTCCTAACACTGACACTGACACTGACACTGACAAGTGGGTTCAGTTGTCGGCTACCATATTACGCAAAAGAACAAATAAGAGATGCAAAATAATTTGTCCTGGGGCTTACATTGTTGTTTTTTTTTTAAAAGCCTCTGATCAAAGTTTTTTCTGAATTCTCATCACATCAGACATCTCTGAAGTTTGAATGGACAGTTTGTGTCTTTTACATAATACAGAAGCCCCAGTTACACCACACTTCAGAGAGGGAAGTAGTGGCATGAGCTAAAGACCCATGTGCTACTTGCCCATGGTGATCATCATAACATAACAATCTTGCCCATGGTGATCATCATAACAAGAGCATCACTCGGTGCTGAGATTCTCGGAGCCAACCTACCCTCAGCTTTTAGTCTGTTCTGGTGTGTAATCCAGAAGCTCTGAGTTTCTGGTTTCTGACCCTTACTTTCTATATTACCCAACTTCTCTGAGATTCCATGGCCACACCTGCCCTTCCCATGTTGCTAAAATTGCTGTGAGGAACAAAGTACATAATGTCCATGAAAGCACTAGATAAGCTGAATAAAAGGTCATTCAAGTGAGAGATACTGCTCAGGACGATGGAGATGGTGGGAAAGGCAAGGTAAAAATATCTCCCTCAAATTCTTAGCAACATAAATGCATAATTTTGGTGTTCATCCCATAAAATGATTTAACAGTATACTAAAGGATTTAAATGTCACGAATCTATGGGTTCCTCCAATTTGCTTCAGTACCAATACTACTATGTGAAATACTATGTTAAAATATAACATTGGCTTTTGTGCATTGTTTCACAGATCCTTTCACATCAACTAAAAGAATGTCTCCTATACTCTGTAAGATATCTTCTATCCTTTACTTCATAGAAGCTTTTGAAGGCAACTCAGGCATATTAAAATGTGTGAGTCAAGCTTCTCTCGCTTGCAAAAGCAATGTCTGTTGGAAGATGTCAGTGTATCACATCACGAAAATTCCCCCGATCTACTATGAAAATTCAGAAGGGTGACCCTGACTGTGACCTTCTTTCCCTGAAGTAACTCCAGTGCCTGCATCTGTGCACTGGAATAACTATAATTATAAAAATACAGTTTATAACCTGTGGGAAAAAATGACCCCCGAAATGGATGTGCCTCTCCTGTCACAACAGATCTTCGGGATGGGAGAGTCTACCCTGAAATGAATGAGTCAAGGACACAGAAGAGAAGCAAAAGAGAAGCATAGGGATAGGATTTTACATGGTTTTGATGTCCAAAAGCAAAGCTCAAAAATAACACTTATTGCAGAAGCATTGTATTTACCTAGTATGAACTGGTTAACTACTTAGTTAAATGATCAAAGAAACATTTTAACCACAGTTAATGATGTCCTGCTTTATGTTACAAAAATTATTCACAGAATGGCTTTCTACGAAAATATCATGTGGGTCACTCTTGAAAGAAGGCAGCACCATGGCGTTTCATATCTGCCGGTGCATATTCCACTGCGGGAAATTAGAAGGTATTTTCTCTATAAAAGAATGCCTCTATGGCAATTCTTCAACCCTACACTTAAGTTATGGCTTCTTCTATTATGGCTTTTGGAGCAGCAGCTCTTTCATTCCAGAATTCTGGCTGTACATTTTATTGCAGTAATAAAATAATAAGAACCTAATCTCTTTTGAAAGGGTTTGCAGAAAGGATGGGTGCAAAATTGGCACAGGACAGAGTTTTCAACCTTTCCCCAGTGAAGTACAGACTAAGTAGGTCACAGACAATCTGATTTTTTCCTAACTTGTCTTGATTCCAGCATGTCCTTACATGGTATGCAGAGCTCGCCAATATTCATGACGATTTCAGAGTAATAAGACATAGTTCATACAATATTTGAGTCAATTCCACAAGGTTGCTACATAAATATTGAATTTGCAGAATGAACTTCCAAGTCCCTTCAGGATTCCTCAGCTGGATCACCACAAGGCTGGAGCTTCTGACACCCTACTGCTTGTAAAAATGCTTTTGATCAAAGAGAACGCAGCAAATGTATGCAGAGAGATGTTTTTAGGGACCTCCGAAGACCTGTGCCTTTGAGTGAAGGACAGGACACACATATAAGGCAGTCAAGTGCAGTGCTTCTCCTGGCTCCCCAGTGCCTTGTCCAGACCATGTTCCCATCAACCACTTGACCAAGTCTATAACCACATTATCTGATTATAGTGCCCTTATCTCCACTCTTGTTATATTTTAACCAACTGACTGCCAGAACATTGATTATTTTGGAAACTAAAAAGTTTTCCTCTTTAGTAATAAAGCCCTGATCTGATGCTGGAGGTAGAGTCATGTAGTAGGTATGAGTGGATTCCGGAACCAGATTCAAATCCCGTGTCTGTATCATTTAATAGCTGTACAGTTTTGAAGAAGTCAGCAAAACTCACCAAGCTTTTGTTTCCTTATCTGTATACTGATGGGCATAATAATAGGGTGGTTTTGTATAAACCCACATAAACTACTCAATTTAGTGACTGTCATGTGATAAATGCCCAATGAAGATTTGATGATGATGATAATCACTGGAGAGAGCAAAATCCACTTAAGAAGCCATCCCCAAAACTTCGGCTAGAAGACGGTGCAGTAAAAGCAAGTTTACTCTACACCTCCTTCTGAAAACCTCCACACGGAATGGAAATATATCCATCTACATGAACCCAGGAAAGAGCAAAAAACCCCAACCAAAGTTCGTAAACAACATCTGCCAAAGTTCAGTGAATTGTGGACTTAAATGAAGAAGGATGCTGAAAGCCAAAACTCCCTTCTCCCGTTCCTGAGCAGTGTGCAAAAATCCTCGAAGGTATAGGATCCTGAGAGGCTGAACTGAGACTCCTATACTTGGACCCATGAAGACTGTGGATATGTGTAGGCTGTGAGGGCACCGGGGACCTGAGGGAACTGGGGGTTCAGTTCCGAGTCACAAAATGTCATGGGAGGTGGGTTGATGAAGGGAACACACAACTCCACTCTATTATTTTCTGCCCCAAAGTCCAAATCAGAAGAAGCGAGACGAGAAGAAAAGGAAGAACACCAATTGGTTCTGCAGCAAACTCTTATAAACAAAGATGAATAAATACTAAATAGTAAACTAAAAGACTTGTGAGCTCAGAGGCTCCACTTTGGTCCATGTTGATCTCTTACATGGTTTCTGAGCTCTCGGAGAGGACAAGCAGATATAGTGGAAAAGTTCCCTTTAGAATTATACTAAAATAATATTCTAGTTTAAGTATGCCCCAAAGAGTGCATGGCATATACTTGTAATAATAAAAATATATTCGTTGTCTATTTCAAATGCAACTTTAATTGGATGTCTTGTCTTTTTTATTTGCTAAATTTGGCAATCATACCTCACCCACAGATAAGAAAGAAGCAGAAAGAGCTCAACAGGACCCGTAACACAGATACTATAAAAACGGGGAAATTAGCATAGCAAGCAAAAGGAAGGAAAGATGTACTTCAGATGCATTGTCCCCAAGAAATCGAAGAAAAGTTCAAATAAGCATCTTTATAATCTCAAAGAAAGTAAAGGAATATGGACTATGGGAAAAAAATATCTCAAATAATAAATAAAGCAGCAGGAGGTGAAAAGTGATTTGACAAAACTGAGGAAAGGAATTGAAGATGATAAATAAAGCTACCTCAAAATAAAAACAATGAGGAGGAAAACACATTCTGCTAAGAAGGAGCCAACTATGTGGAAAAGAGACATGAGAAAATAACAAAGTCCAGAAGATAAAGGCAAATGAATGAAAAGCAGAAGGAAGAGAGGCACGGGAAGTCCAATGGCCAGGTGGTGATGATGAACTCAGGTCTTAACCCCTCAACAAAACTGTGTCTAGGGCTTCCCTGGTGGCGCAGTGGTTAAGACTCCGCCTGCCAATGCAGGGGACACGGGTTCGAGTCCTGGCAGGGAAGATCCCACATGCCGCGGAGCAACTAAGCCCGTGAGCCACAACTACCGAGCCTGCGCTCTAGAGCCCGCGAGCCACAACTACTGAGCCCGTGTGCCACAACTACTTAAGCACACGCACCTAGAGCCCATGCTCTGCAACAAGAGAAGCCACCACAATGAGAAGCCTGCGTACCTCAAAGAAGAGCAGCCCCTGCTCGCTGCAACTAGAGAAAGCCCACACGCAGCAATGAAGACCCAACACAGCCTAAATAAATAAATAATAAAAAATGAAAAAAAACCCAAAAAACTGTGTCTTCCTGGCAGGGATATACTCACTTCATGAAATGTCATGTCAGGTCAAGCATATTCAGGGCTCGACAATCCTATTAGGCATTTCTTCTTTCTCAAATGGTTCCCACATGTTGGGAGTCCAACCCTTCTGATTCTTATTAAATAAAATAACAGGGCTTCCCTGGTGGCACAGTGGTTAAGAATCCACCTGCCAATGAAGGCGACACAGGTTTGAGCCCTGGTCCAGGAAGATCCCACATGCCGTAGAGCAACTAAGCCTGCATGCCACAACTACTGAGCCCGCGTGCTGCAACTACTGAAGCCAGTGCACCTAGAGCCCATGCTCCACAACAGGAGAAGCCACCATAATGAGAAGCCCACGCACCGCAATGAAGAGTAGCCCCCGTTCAACGCAACTAAAGAAAGCCCGGGCGCAGCAACGTAGAACCAACGCAGCCAAAAATAAATTTATTTTTAAAATAAATTTATTTTAAAAATAAATAAATAAAATAACAAATCAGTGTGCCTATAATAAAGAGCATTTGAGAATCAGGATGGGATGGAAACAAACTTTGTGTCTGCAAATATCCAAAAATAAGTTACAAGATATTTCTAAAATACAACTGTCTGTAAAAATGAAAACATGATGAACACTTAGGAAGGTTTTGACCGAATTAAAAAAATATCACTCTACTGAAAAAAGAAGTTCCATAACAAAGAATTGTAAAATACAGGCAAGACACAATCTATTCTCTTAACTGAATTTTATACATTAAAAAGAGAGAACATTTAATCCCATCAAAATATAGAACTCTACGTGTATATTTTCCTTTGTAGTGAAGATGTGAATTAGAGAAGATTTTTGAATACTATATATCAATCAATAAATATTATTGTCTTAGAGGTTTGCCATGTTTGACCTATTTAGTCATATAGCCTCTGTGTCCAAACAGAACCCTGCACTGTTGTTATCTTTCCCCACGTTCAGTATAGAGAGATGGCCTTATTTTTGTCAGTTGGCAGCACGCTTATCCTGAAGGTCTCAGTGTCCTTCAATCAGAACGTTATGTGAACTATCTGTTTTCCTGAGTCATCTTTGATTAGGAATTAATTTGAATTTTCTATGACCTCTATCAAGAGGATAATTCTCTCTCTCAGTGATGTTACTGTTCTCAAATGAAATACTCTGGACTTAAAGACACAATAATATTTTCATTTACAAGCCTAGACCCTGGTACATAAACATGTTGAACTTAATTCTTGGGAATTGTGTGGTACCTACATAAAGAGAAATGTGGACTGGGGCTAACAAAGGTGGCAAACAAGCTTCGAAGAAAATAAAGGAAAAAGACTGCTTCTTCCCTTCTCCCTCTCATCGTTAAATTAGCATTGCTATTGTCTCCCACGTACTCTGGGTAGTTTAGTGTTTGTGGCGAGGTTGCTGTCAGATTCTGCAGTTGAGTGTTGATGGATTAGATATTAAGGAACATAAAGTTCTTCGAAAAAACAGGGCATGATCTTTGTACTCTTGGGAGAACATAGGCAGGAACTTATAATCGCTTGCTAATTACCCTGAGTGAAGTAATTTGTTTTATCTGCCATTTGGTTTCCTGCAAAATGCGGGGAAAAAAAAACTATTATGGGATTTTGCTCAAACTAATTACTACTATTTTATCATGAAGACTGTTCAAGCGTAATCCTCTTTCCTTGGCTTGCTTCCTCCTTGAATTTAAAGTCTTATGGTAAGCCAAGAAGTAGTTTAAACATCCTAGACTGTAATAGATATTCCTGATTTTTAGCCTCCCCTATAATAATGTGCAATGATACCTCAGTATTCAAAGTCAACAGTTGTTAACAAGTGTTGTAGATGGCTTTTCTTGGTAGAAGGTTATGGAATGGGTAGTAGGTCAATATCAAAAGAAAACTTGCTTGAATCTATAATGACAGAGAATTTATAAAAGTCATTGTTACACAGTGCCTTACAATTAACAAAGAGCTGTTACATACATAATTTCATAGCCTCTTCCCAATCATCATGTGAGGTAGTGTGGTAGATTAGATTACTGTTCATAAAGAATTCACTCCATACCTCTTCCCACACCACAGAAGGAGCAATTCCTCTCACCGCTGATGTTGAGCTGGTGACTTGCTTTGGTCAGTGGGATATTAACAGACATGACAAAACCAAAGGCTTGAAACACGCTTGCAAAATTAGGCTTTTCCCATCACTGTGAGAAGAACATGTCCTAGGAAGCTGGTCTCAGAAGAATGAAGGACATGTGTGTGGAGCAGACCTGGACCAACATGGAGCCTGGAGCCCAGCCTAGATCAGCTTCATCTCAGCTGACCTGTGGACATGTAAGCCAGGATGAATGTGTACTGCCATAAACCTTGGAAATACTGTGGTTGTCTGTTACACAACGAAAGCTGACTGATAAACCTGAGGCTATTATTCCTACTTTTGCAAAGAATGAAAAAATAAGACTCAGAGAAGTAATGTGCTCAGAATTTTCCAGAAATTAAATAACAGCTATCATCGCCCATCTGAAAAGTGAAAGAAAAAAGGTCAATAACATTTATGAGGCTGTGTGTGGTACGTGTTTGAGGCCAACAAAAGATAAATCTACATGTTGCTAGATAAAAATAATACATATAAAAGCCTGTTTTCCCTTTTGTCTTATCTATTCAGGATGAGTTCTAAACATGGATGGCTTTGAGAATGGATACTGACAGTCTCAGTCACAATATTAATGAGATATATTGGCTAATAGAAACCCTGAAGTTTTATTTTCTTTATCGAGCCCATTAAGACGAAATCCAGCTCTGGCAGTATTCTCTCAATTGAATGGCTGGTGTGTATGGTTTCCTTGACTGAAATGACTGCTCTGTTGAGTTGAATGAATGGCACTGCTGAAAAGTACACTGTCAAATACTGATAGCTAATTAGATGGATTTTATCATAATAGTCAACTGTACTCACACAAAAAAAGAAGAGCTATTAAAGACCTTGACAAGAAAATAAACTGAGCCCCAGAACCTCGCTGTTTATTCAAAGCTCATTGCTAAGTTTAGCGCTCAAAGTAGGAAGATCTATTTTTTACAAAACCAGTGAATGATAAACCCAAGGGATTATGTACATATTTTAAGAAAAATCAGTACTGAGGTAAAGTCTATTATAGAATTCCTAGGATTCTTGACCAACCAGCTTTTTAGAAACTCTGGATTCTCCTAATTGGTCGGGCTGTTAAAAATTTTTAGGAATAACCCGAGAAAGTTTTTCTAATGCAGAAGTGGTCCAAGGACAAAGAAAAAAAATTGCTGACACTTGAGGCTAAATAAAAAACTGTGGATAATCTTTAAACCTTGATTGACAAAGATGTCCATATTGGGTGAAGTTTGAGGAACCAACGCAAAGATAAAGAGTAAAACGGAGCACAAATTGGGAATAAAGTAAATTAGTCTGAACAGAAGAAGGAGAAAAAGGACAACTAAAGATCCTCAGTAGTTTCAGGAAGAAATTACCATGGTGCATTCAGTGGAAGCCCAGGCCAGAACTAAAGTTAACAAGTACCAGGGACAGTAATGGGGACAGGCCAGGAGCAGGGATACCAGCTCTATTGGATGGGAAAGGGGGTTGGTGGATACTGAGACTATTTAATTAATTTCTGTTCTCATAAAGTTTGATTCAAGTTAGCATAAATAATAATAGCATAAATAGCTATTACCCTGCCCACTACACTAGAGGGAGAGGAATTAAAAGCAGCAATACCAAAAAATACATTGACTCATAAAGACATTGAGATGGCTCAGGCTGACACTGCCACTTCCTCACAGATTCATGAATTATTCTTGGCAAATGCTCACGGGTTATTTAGCCAATTTGTAAGATTCCTTTCAACATTTCTTTATTCACCTTGTTTCTCTTTACCCTGTGGACTTTCCTGCATGCTGACACTTCTTCCAAAGGATGAACAGAGGAATGGAAACAATGCGATTTAACAAAAAGTTGAGGACTGCTTAGACCATGTGATGATAATAGGAGTAACAACATTAGCTACCGCATATCGAATATTAGTATGCTCCATGAAAATTGCTTTATAGTTAAGGAAGAGCAAAATGTAGCATTATCCTTACTCTCAAAAAGCTTAGAGGAGACTCTAATGATAATAATTTATTAAGCAGTTTCTATATGTCAATCACTGTTCCAAACACTTTTCTTGTGTGTATTAATTCATGTCATCCTCATAAAAAACCCTATGAGATGGGAGCTATTATTATCTCCATTTGATAGTTGAGGAAAGTGAAACCCTAGAGGTTTAACTAACTTACATAGTTCATACAAGTTCATAGAGTCTGGCTTTACAATCCATGCTCTTAACCTCGACGCTACAATGCTCCTTGTAATATCATAAATAGCTATGAAACAAGATATAATGCCAAGAATGGAGGCATTCTTTCCAACTGAGAGACTGTAGTAGGTGTCAGAGAGACACTATCATTTGAGATGAATAAAAAGAAAGTGAATTTTAGTCAGTCCACTTGGTCACCCTTAACTAATGTCAAAAAGAGGGGTGACTAAAATGATAGTTGGACATTTTTTCAAGTTCAAAGATCACCCCGATCTACACCTTCAAGGTACCAAACGCCTAACAGTATATTAGAAGAAAGTTCTTCAATTACTGCAAATACATTGGCTAAGTTCTTTCGGGCCTTTTAGAAATTGTAGGACTTCAATCTTTCAGAGCATAGAAACCACATATGTTATTCATCTACTGCAACATACTGATCCCCGCAAAATGATTACATTTATAAAATATTCTGCATAATAGATTAGACCAGCAGTCAGCAATTACAGCCCATGAGCCAAATCCAGCCTGCAGCCTATTTTTGTAAATAAAGTTTTACTGGAACACAGCCATCCTCATCATTTACTTATTGTCTGTGGCTATTTTTACACTACAACGGCAGAGTAGAGTAGCTGCTGGCAGAAACCGTATGATTTACAAAGCTAAAATATTTATTATGTGTCCCTTTACAAAAAAAGTTTTCTGACCCCTGGATTACAAGAGGACTTTAGAATGATGTCCCAATTTCATAAAAAAATTTTCCTACCCTTATCAAAAACTGTCCCTGTGACTCATAACATTCAAAATAATGACTAAAACATCAATATTATCTTTTCCCAAATAAATTAAAACCCAGTCAAACCAGATTCATAGCTGCTTGTTCTTTCACAACTTCCTTTGGTTTTTCAAAACTGTTCTAAGTTACTGATGCCACAAGAGTCATTTGTCATTTTCAAGTATTAAGTACATACAAGTAGAAGGAACTCTCCTGTGAGCTATAAAATTCACTTTAAACAGGACATAGGGCCATTCTCTAAAACTTCATACTCTGGCATGGACGGTACGAGTGCAAACAGGTGCCATGATAGGATGAATAAAAAACATCCAAGAAGGACATGTTCCTTCTTCCCATATCCCCCTTCAAAATTCCTCTCACATCCATCTCCTCACTGTGGCCAATCTAGCCAGCATTCTTCCAGGCTCTCTCCTCTGCAAGCCAAATATCGTGGACTGAATGATTGTGTGCCCCCCAAATTCATATGTTGAAGCTCTATGAGGTCATAAGGGTGGGGACCTAATCTGATAGGATTGGTGTCCTTTATAAGACGAGGAAGAGAGATCAAGGCATGCCCTCTCAGCCAAGTGTGCACACAAAAGTGTTATATGAGAACAAAGCACACAGATCACCATCTGCAGGCCAGCAAGAGAGCCCTCACGAGGAAGCAAATCAGCCAGCATCTTGGACGTACAGCTTCCAGGAGAGCGAGAAAAAGAAATCTCTGTTGTTTAAGCCACATAGTCTGTGATGTTTTGTTACGGTAGCCTGAGCAGACTAATAACTACACCAAACCTAAACATCACCTAGAGATCACCTTTCAAAAGTGGCACTGGGTTTCCCTGGTGGCGCAGTGGTTGAGAGTCCGCCTGCCGACGCAGGGGACACGAGTTCGTGCCCTGGTCCGGGAAGATCCCACATGCCGCGGAGCGGCTGGGCCCGTGAGCCATGGCTGCTGAGCCTGCGCGTCCAGAGCCTGTGCTCCGCGGCGGGAGAGGCCACAGCAGTGAGAGGCCCGCGTACCGCAAAAAAAAAAAAAGGCACTTTAGGCCTGTCACTTTCTCCTCAAGAACATACATTTTGTTGATGTGATTGTCTATCCCTGTGTAAATACAATGCTGTCCGAATTATAGCCCTTAGCCAGCACACAAGGCTTTCCATAATCTCAGTACTTCTAACTTTATTTCCAAACACTAACAAAAGTTAGGTGCCTTGCTCACTATGCCTGAATACACCTTGCTCATCTCCACAGCTCTGCCCTGAAGTGCCAGGCACATCCTCATCTTTTTTGTCCATTTTAAAAATCCTTCTTCTTCCTTATAACTTTAGTCACATCTGACAGCCTACACTAACTTCTTCCTCTGAATCAAGCCTACTGCTTATATTACTTGTTTTGCACTACATATATACATATTGAAATAAACCAAGTATGTCTTCAAATATATTTTCAATCCAGTGGCAGTAGTTAATTAAAACACAAAACAGAAAAATAAAGTTAATTTTTGCTACAGTAACAACAAAAAATACCTAATTTATCTAGAAATATCTTCACCCAAATATATGGGATCTATAGAATAAATGAATAATGAAAAAACTCCGAGATAGCATATTTTTATACGAACAGTGAATATATATACAAATATTATTATGTTTCACATATATGCCAACTATTTCCAAATTAACTTACAGTAATAAAACAATATCAGAATCCCAATATGATTGTTTGAATCTTGATAACAATTAGTCCAAAATTAACGACTATAGAAGAAATTTAAATAGCTAACAAAATTTGGGAGGAAGAAAAGGTTATGCAGAAATACCTATATTAAACATTAGACATACAAGTTACAATAATACAGTATTGTATTGGCACCAGGATAAATCATATAAACATAGAATAGCTTATGAACAGATACTAGTCTATAAAAGACTTTAATATTTGTTTATAGAAACATTGTAAGTGAATGGAAAAGATGGACAAAATTAAATATAATTTTAAAATACTGACTACTAGGAAATAATGAATATACTCATACAACTAAATTACATATGAACTACATAGTTAACTCTAAAAACTGAAACCTTAAAAAATAGATGGGGCTTCCCTGGTGGCACAGTGGTTGAGAATCTGCCTGCCAATGCAGGGGACACGGGTTTGAACCCTGGTCTGGGAAGATCCCACATGCCACGGAGCAACTAGGCCCGTGAGCCACAACTACTGAGCCTGCACGTCTGGAGCCTGTGCTCCACAGCAAGAGAGGCCGCGAAAGGGAGAGGCCCGCGCACCGCGATGAAGAGTGGCCCCCGCTCGCCGCAACTAGAGAAAGCCCTCGCACCGAAACGAAGACCCAACACAGCCAAAAATAATAAATAAATAAATAAAATAATAATAAAAATAAATAAAAAATAGATGAATAGAGTAAATATATACAGTCTGTGTAAAAAAGTCATTTCTAAGCCAAAAAGCAGGGAAATAAATACAACAATAGATTTGATTGCACAAAAAGGAAAAGTCTCTATATTTAAAATACTAGAACCAAAGCTTAAAGGCAAAAATTAAAAGCAAATCAGTGAAAAATCTTTGAAGCAACTATGGCAAAGGATTACTAGTCTTACTCTATGGGGACTCAAACAATAGGCAGTATGGTGGTATGAAAACACCCAAACGTTAACAGGGCTTCACCTCTGCATGTTTTTCTTTCCCTCCTCCAACTTTAAGTATATTTAAAAATTTCAGAAGTAGGGCTTCCCTGGTGGCGCAGTGGTTAAGAATCCACCTGCCACTGCAGGGGACATGGGCTCGAGCCCTGGTCTGGGAAGATCCCACATGCTGCAGAGCAACCAGGCCCGTGCGCCACAACTACTGAGCCTGTGCTCTAGAGCCCACGAGCCACAACTCCTGAAGCCCGCGTGCCTAGAGTCCGTGCTCTGCAACAAGAGAAGCCACCATAATGAGAAGCCCACGCATGGCAACAAAGAGTAGCCCCCGCTCTCCGCAACAAGAGAAAGCCCGTGCACGGCAACAAAGACCCAATGCAGCCAAAATTAAATAAATAAAATAAATTTATTAAAAAAAAATTCAGAAGTAAACAAAACGACTTAGAAAAAAATAATTAGGAAAAAAGTGATTAGAAGAAAGGAGAAGGAAAATATTGATAGAAATGAGAGAAAGAAACTGCCAAGGAGGTTCTGATTAGCAGAGAAAGGTTGTTTTTGGTTAAAATGTCACCTCAGATTTTTAAAGTAGAAGACAGGTGATCCAAGAATTAGTGTATAAGTGATAGCAAAGGGTTCTCTCCTGGGACGTGTGTTACTTAGTATCTGATTCTGGAAGGGGCTTTGGTCAAAAGGACAAAGCCAAAGGAAAAGAACTTGGGAAAATGCTAAAAGCAAAAGCAATTTCATAAAGTATAATATCCTGCTCAATCAATTATATACTCTTAGACTGAATAAAATGCTATAATCCAACTGAAAGCTCGCTGCTTCCATCTCATGGTTTATGAATAGTCACAAAAGTCTACAATTGAATTACTGTGTCAGTATTCACTTTTGGATAATAGCTTGATAATATTAATACATATAAAATCAGGGTAATTTTAAAGGGAGAAAATCATATTTTTAATATGGAACAGTATCAGCAGACAATTAGAAGCTGGAATCAAGAAATTGTTGTTTGTACCCTGCTTAAAATAATCTGTGTCAAAAATGAAGTGCCACTGAATTTGAGATCTGAATAGAGTAACATTTAATTAATCACTCTAACAATTATTTACAAACAGACTCCCATGCGTCTCTGGCATACGGAGGAGTCAATACAAGGAACGAAATCATTATTTCCCATCTTGAAGAGCTTTCAGGCCATTGAAGGTTACAGAAAAGTAAACAGAAAAGTAAACAGGCAGTGGGCAGTGATTACACAGTGTGATGAGGGCTGGGCTGGAGGCATGTAGCGAGCTTGGACAGTGTATAAGGAACATTCATTTCCAATATGAGAAATCCGAAAAAACTTTCTGAAAGAATATACTTTTATTAAGCTGAGACCTGAAAGAGGGTAAAAGTTGGCCAAATTTATATGGGAAAAAAATGAGTTAAAGGCACAAGGGAAAGGCATGTGCTCAGAGGCAAGAGAAAGCACATCTGGTTGTTAAGCATAGAAAGTGGAGAGCGAGGAAGAAACAACTGGAAGAGCTGAATCGGGCTGAGAAGCTCAGACTTCTCCTGAGGGTAATGGAAAACCATTTACACAGGAGTGGGAGGGGTGATATCATCAGGTTTCCACATTTCACAAATCATCTTGGCTATTATATAGAGGAACAAATAGAGAGGGGCAGGGAGAGTCAGCGGGTTCAGCTAAGAGTTTCGTACAACGAGCTAAGATGATGCCCTAAGCTAGAATATCATGCGGGAAGACGGAGAGACATCAACATATTTTAGAAATATTTAGGGGCCAGAATCTTTAAGACTTAGTGATTGTATGTGGGGAGAGTAGAGCCTTTGAATATGTGTAGATTCTTAAGTCATCAAATTTGTTGCTATAGTTTTTCACAAAATTCTTTATCCTTTGATATCTGTAGAATCTGTAGTGGTTCCTTGTGATTAGTGTCTTCTCTCCTTTCTTCCTCATGAGTCTGGCTAGAGGTTTATCAATTTCATTGATCTTCTCAAAAAATTACCTTTTGGTTTCATTGATTTTCTCTACTTTCATTTTGTTTTCTGTCACTGATTTCTACTCTGATCCTTATTTGTTTCTTCTGCTTATGTTTGGATTCATTTATTCCTCTTTTTCTATGATTCTCTGTTTTCTAATGACACTTGCTTTTAAGCTTTATGCCTGGGGATCAGAGCACTAGGGTTAATTTTTCTCCACTTCTGAGTACTCTACCCAATGTCCTATGAATTATGAGGTTTTCCACTCTAGATGGTGGGAATAGTAACTATTCCTGTCCCTGTGTGAGCGCTGAAGGTTGTTCTCTTTAATCTTTTCCAGTGACTCCTTCCATGGCTTCCAGTAATTCCCTCAGAAGTATACTGGATCAGTAGTCAACTGAAGACTGAACGGAAACCCTCTGCACGTTCCCTGTAGTTCTGTATCTGTGCCGCTCTCTCCTCTCCCTCACTCTATTCTGCATCCTCCAGCCTACTGGAGGTGGGAAACGGGGAAGACTGGATTGACCATCTCTTAGCAAGTCCTGCATAGATGTGCCCCTCTCTTCAGAATGTGTGGGTATGCATCACCCCCACTGCCCTGAATTCTCAGACAAAACCCAGAAAAAAGAAACATTCTGATTTGCTTCCTGAGTCAACTGCCTTTGGGGTCAGGAAGGTCCATCCAAGGCAGTATGCAAGGAGAGAAGGTAAGTACCCATCTCTTAGCACTACTATTGATAAGAACTGTACTAGTCAGGGGGTCAAGTGAGGTAAGATCCAAAGTTCTTCCCAACTCTAATATTCTATGATTTTATGCACAATGCTAAAGGAGTCATTTTGAAATACAGTATGAGAAAAAAAAGTACGTACCACAGACAAGAAGAAAAGATGTTATTTCATCATATTAAAATGAATGGCTAAATGACAGAAATGAGTGAAGGGGGATGGCGATTGTTTCATTAGCAGTGTAAGGGGAGTAAAAAGCATTATATCACTGATGTACTGTAATGTTTTCACATTTAAGGAGCATCTCAGAAAAGCCAACAACCTCAACTCAGGGTCATTCTGTGTATCCCTCATGGGCCATAGCACATGCAACATTAATTACAGTCATTAAGGAAGAAGTCTCTAAAATGCCTTCAACTTAGGGTCTCTCCCAGCGAAAGCTAAAGATCTGACAGACATTTACATTCCTCCGCTCCTGATTCAGCTTTTGTCTTAATAAGAGGGAAAAAAATTATAGGGCTGCAACATGTCACCCTTTTGAAGAGTTACTCAGAGGACAGAATCAATAACCTACTCCCACCTACCGAAGCCTGTCGTTCTAGGTGATTGATTCGTAATCCCCATCCTCAGCAAAACAGAGTAAAGGCTATTATTCTGGAGTTTCGCCAAATTGTGAGAAAATACAGGTCAATCCTTGCCGTTTGAAGTTTCAGAATATCAACAAATTTCATTATTTGAGGTAAAGGAGTGGCCCAATGGGTAGACAATTTCCTAAGTTATCTTTGGAATGCAGTTTATATAAAATCAACAGAAGCAAGTTCAACCATTTTCCCCTACCACCTTTGTTTTTGCCGAGTTTAATTAACACCTGCTCTTTCCATTTGAGGGGTTTCAAAACATAATACTGTCATCAGTACTGCCCTTAGAGCAGCCAAACAGAATCCCTGCCCTGGGTTCTCACCTTAGAAGGACCAGCTCTGGCCTTTCTCTGGCCATGATCCTCTGTGCAGTATGAGGAATCTGAAGGTCCAAGGGGACAGGTCCACTTGGAACCCATTCCCTCCCCCGACCTGGGATACAGAATACCTGGAATTCCCAAAGTCACTTCCCTGAATCTACTCTCCCGGGGGCTGGCAGGGCTACATCATGAACGCCCCTAAGCCTAAGAGCTTCATAAGATATGGAAGGGGTCTAGATGGGATGTGCATGGCACCTTTTCCTAATAGACAAGCCGGGGTGGGAAGTAAAGGCAAGCTGATGAGCAAAGACCTCAAGTTTTACTTTCCCTGTGTGGAGCATGCCCTCACAGAAACCCCAGGCGAGGAGCACACCAGCCACCATAAGAAATGAGTCAAGCTGGTGAAGTCCGAGAGTTAAATCACATATGCATTGGATGAAGGGAAAACTGGGGAGACTTCACCCCTTCATTCTCCCCCTACCCTTCCCTCTCCTCCCTCCTCTCCTCCCCCGGGTAGGAGGCTGCTGAATATGGTGCCTCCAACTTCACAAAACCGGAAAGAGGGAACAGCAGCATCAGGGGATCCCTCGTCCCTTAAGCCACAGTGTCTGAAGTCTGAAGCTTGAAAGGAAAACACAAAAAACTCCAAAATTGAAATCCATCATCTTCTTTTCCATCACATCTTCCTATCTCCCTGCTTCTTAGTCAAAAAGACAACCAGGTTCATGGAGCACTTCTGTGCTCAACACAGAGGAATGGCTGCAGCCTGGGGACATGGGAGGCTGCTGGATTCCAGTTAACTCTGCCACTTAACTTTGACTGCTGTGTTACTCTGGATGAACTCGCTGTTTATTGCTAAATGGCAATGAGGGTCTCAAAGATTAATGATGGCACTGATTGCGGCTACACAACGGGACCCAGATGTTCCCATACTTACTGCTTCCTCTCCTTGACCCTCTTTCCTGCAGTTACTAGAGAGAAAACGCAAATACGGCATTTAGGAAACCTGACACAAGCCCAAACTACTGAGACTGTATGGGTCTAAACTTTGAATAACTTTGTCTTATGCTCAGATTTCAAAAGTTACATAATACCATAACAGAGATACTAAAAGGGAAAAAAAAAAACATACTGCATACTTAAACGTGGGAATAGAGAAAAAGTTGAAGACACATTGAACATGTGTAACTGTTTGATATCAAAATCAAATTTTGATGAAAAAGATATACTCTGCTATATATCAAGTTCGTGTATCACAAAGTCAGTCATAGAAAATAATCCATGCTGAGGGCTCTGCAAAGAAGAAACTACATACCTATATCATCCATTTTTGAGCTACTCTTACTGGTCAGTCATCTCTTTCACAGTATAGAAATTTAATCTATCTCTTCCATTGCTCTTAATTGATTTCCTACCTACCACAGAATTTTGGTTGGGAAATCTTAAAAGAACTCTGGTCTATCTAGAATTGCAACCTGATCAAAGTTCTTACAAAACTAACAGATCAAAGACCAATTACAATGTAAACCTCTCAGTACACTCTGAGGATGAGGCGAGATTACTAGCTCTTAACAAATCTGGCTCCTTTCTTCTCCCTGTGTACCTGGCCCTCTCACAATTAGTCAAGACCATGATTAATTCTGGCAAATGGACTGAGTGGAAGGGAGTGGAAGAGACATGTCTCACTTTCGCACAGAGGCAATGAGAAAGTCTCACATCACCCTTCTTCGCTTGTGCCTGTCTTCAGCAAACGTGGAGCCATGTGTCGTGAAGGTGAAATCACCGGTTGGTACCCACCTGGATTTCTGAGTCACTTACTGCTTGGAAGGAAGCTTCCCTGGAGAATCTCTAGAGCTGCAATAGACTTTATGTAAGTAAGAATTAAGCCATGGGTGGTGGTTATTACTCTAGCATTACCTACCCTATCATAACTAGGATAGGTACATTCTGAAAGTGAAGATATTTAATATATTAGAGGTGGCTTCATAAATTTAATCATTAGACCAAGAGATCACTGAGTTGATTTGACAGCACATCTAATATTAACATACAAATAACTGAATTTTGATATTCCTAGTCCCAAAAAACCTTCTAAATTTACAATCAAATTGGTTTAATATTTACCTCGTCTGAAATTTAATTTGAGTGCCTACTGGTTACAATTACCCTGAGGAATTTCTGGCATCAGACATCAAAATCACTGAATCACTGAACCATGAAAATGAAAAAAAAAAAAAAGGAAAAACCAAAGACAATCTATTTTTCCTGCCCCAGGCCCACAAATATACCTTACCTCTTCACACACACACAAACACACAGAATCACAGAAACTGATGCACCGTCCACTCTATGCCCTAGCTCTGCTAAGCATCAGGAATAGAGACCTAATAAGACACGATCTCTACCCTCCAGGAGGAAGTAAGGGGGAAAAAATGACACAAATAATTATGGTAGAGTGTAATAAAATTTGTTACCTAGGCTATGGTGGGAGTTCAGTGGAAGGAGAAACCAATTCAACCCAGAGGGAGGTGAAGGTGTCACCAGAGAAAAGGTGACACAAAGTAACGCGTGAGGGGAATAAGAATTTTCTAGGTGGGCAAGGAGTAGAAAGGTATTCCAGGGAAAGGCACAGCACATGCAAACAATCGAGTTGCAAAAGAGCTCACCATGTATTTATAGACTTGCTGGAATATAGTATGCTTGTAGGATGATTGTGGGATGTGAGTTTAGAAGAGCACAGCAAAACAGCATCATAAAGCACATTTTAAGTCAAACTCCTACAGTTATCTATTGCTGCATAAGATAAGCCACTTCAAAAGTCAGCAATGTAGGGCTTCCCTGGTGGCGCAGTGGTTAAGAATCTACCTGCCAATGCAGGGGACACGGGTTCGAGCTCTGGTCCAGGAAGATCCCACATGCCGTGGAGCAACTAAGGCTGTGCACCACAACTACTGAGCCTGTGCTCTAGAGCCCGTGTGCCACAACTACTGAAGCCCGCGCACCACAACTACTGAGTCTGTGCTCTAGAGCCTGTGAGCCACAACTACTGAGTCCAAGTGCTGCAACTACTGAAGCCTGCATGCCTAGAGCCCATGCTCCGCAACAAGAGAAGCCACCGCAATGAGAAGCCCGTGCACCGCAACAAAGAGTAGCCCCTGCTCGCCGCAACTAGAGAAAGCCCACACGCATCAACGAAGGCCCAACATGGCCAAAAAAAAAAAAAAAAAAAAAAGTCAGCAATTTAAAACAACACTCCACTAATATCTCTCCCATTTCTTTAGGTTGACCGAGCTTATCCTGTAGTTCTTTTTTGAGGTCTATACTTTTGTAGTCAATGTTGCCGGGGGGGGTGCAGTCCATCTGAAAGCTCAATCAGTTGGGCTGGAGGCTCATGAGAGCTCACTCTCATGGTTGGCGATGGATGCTGAGAGTGCAGATGGAGTTGTCAACTGCAGCACCACACTCGGCCTCTCCACAAGGTTTGTACTTCTCGTGGGATGGTGCTGGGCTACAAGAGGGAGTGTCCCAAGAAGGAGTGGTCCAAGAAACAGGAAGTACCCACAGCCAATCTCTTAACTCCTGGGCCTGGAAACTGTAATAGCATTACTTCGACTGTTATTTTTTTTTTAGTCAAAACAGTCGCAGAGCCCATCCATATTCAGTGGGAATTAGCAAAGACTCCATTTCTCAAGGGGAAGAGTATGAAAGAATACGTGGCCATCTTTAATCTGCCACAGGGCAACAGCTTGAACTGAAAGCAGTGAATGGAAAGCAAACAGATACTTTTAAACAGGAAATGGATAGGACAGAGTTACATTTTGAGAATGATGATTCCGATGGTAGAGATGGATTGGATGGTGGAGGTGATGAAAGTGGAATGTGGAAGCTCAATTGAGAAGAAATGAGTCCATATGATTAACTAGAAGGGTTTGAAATCCTGATAGCCTCTATAAAGCTGCAGACGGGAGAACAGAATCACGAAAATTGTAGGAGGCATAAATGGCAGGACTTAGCCCCTACTGTGACATAGGGACAAAAGAGGGAAAGAGAGGAGATAAAAATCACTCCCAGGAGGGAGGGAGACGCAAGAGGGAAGACATATGGGAACATACGTATATGTATAACTGATTCACTTTGTTATAAAGCAGAAACTAGCACACCACTGTAAAGCAATTATACCCCAATAAAGATGTTAAAAAAAAAAAAATCACTCCCAGGCATCTAGGTTCATGTCTAAGTTATATGAAAAAAGGAGAATATAAATTTCCATTATAGGAAAAAGAAAACTTAGAAAAAGAAAGTAGAATGGTGAGAGGCACAAAGAGGATGAATTTTGAATACAACTTTATTTTTAACACTATACATAAATAAATTTCTTCTAATGGACAAAAAACAAGTTTGTTTTTAAGGGAACAAACATTAGACAATGCATTTCTTTAGCACTCAGAGCTATCTTCCTGATCTTTTCTCTATTCAAGAAAGTAAGTGTGCGTTGTGAAAGGAAGAAATATTTTTCCTTCCCCTTTAAAATTTTATCTACAGAGTATTCCTTGGCAAACTTGTCAAGATTCTATCACCTGGTAGGAATTAAATTTAATATATTTGCCTATATTACGAGAAATAGGTGATTTTATAAACTGTAAATTTGTCATTCAAGACTCAAAACATTCATTTTCTACAAAGCAGTTTTCTATCACCTTCCATTTTTCAGAACCATCTTTCAGAATATAATTAGTTTACATTTTGATCCCCTACAAGTGATATAGGCTTTAGCCATTTCAAGTGAGCCCCTACTTGAATTCCCTGGCAGCACTGAACTAAGATCAATAATCTTCATAAACATCTACTCAGAGGACCCAGTAATCTCCACCCTGCAAATGAAATGGAATGCTAGCCCCAAATGCTTCCTATTGTTAAGCGTTACTACTGCCCAAGAATGGCTAATGGCAGATGGGAACAAGGCACAGGCCGCACAGAAACTCCACGCTATTGAGGAAACTCTAAATGATCCAATGTGTCACAGAATGTATATATTGACTCTGGGATTATACCCACACCATGCCATAGAAAATGGTTTGAAAAAAATATTTTCATAGGATCTTTATTTTTTAATTAATTTTATTATCACACAGTATCCTCAGACTTCACCTCAGTCTGGAGAATCCCATTAACATGAGAGAACCAAATTTCTTTGGATCTCACCACCCCTCTAAGATTTCTAGCCCCATATAGGTATCCTCCACACATGCCACAAAACCATTTACTTCTAGGGGTCATCAAGGAGTGTTTCATGAGCACTAATGAACAAGTTCTATCAGTTTACACTTGACACTATTTCTTTAACCTCTTGAACCTGCCCCCTTCAGTGGTGACTGCTGAGGCCTCCATGTGTGATAGAGCCTATGTGAAGGTACCTGGCCTCCTCCTCTGTCACCATGGTCACACCACTTCTCACTGGATATATACCACTTCCAACACCTTGTGGCTTTTATAATCTGGAGCCCTGAATGAGTTATCTCCCAAAGATCATCTCGTTCCTTCTTGTAAATGGTCTCCTTCAGACCCATTCCATCTAGCTGCCAGATATATTCAAATGGGTCTCTGGGCCTTGCTTCTATTCCAGGCAAAGAGGCCCACAAACATCACTAGCACATCTCACAAAACAAGCTCATTGAGCCTTTGAACCTAAATGGTACAAACTTGCCAAATGAAACTGTTTCTTTATTCATATTTGTTTTCCCCTGTTTCAAAACACATTCTGAGAGTAACATCAGTGAGTTGACAGACTAGGAAGCTCCTGGCCTTCATTCTTCCATGGAAACATTTTTTAAATAACTATAGACTGGCTAAAATAACTTTATAAGAGTTCTAGGAACGAGTCAAAGATCTACAGCAACCAACCAAATACCTAATCAACATAGCTGAAATTTTGTGACGTTTTTACTTGCCTCTGTGCCCCTTCCTCCCCAGCGTAGTAGAGTCAGGAGGAAGTGGCCCAACTCCTGTTTCCCTCCCTCAAGCAAGGGTAGAACACACTTGCAACTTTCTAATCTGTCTGTGATACCTTTGCAGAAAAGGTCTGTCAACTCCTAATCTAAAGAAGAAAGTGAGTTGAGCCAAAAAGACTAATCAGGATGCTGCAAAGTAAGCATGGTTTGAGGTCATGTCTAGAATGAGTGGTTGACAACAAGAATACAAAAGAAATTAATCCAAGAGATAACAAGTGTACAAAATGTAGCAAAATTAAGCCAGAGAGGCAGTAATGAGGAACAAAAATAAAACCATTTCCAAACTGATGAATGGGAAAAGTACTGGCCAACAGGGAATTTAGGAAGAGAAAGTTTATTCTGGCAAGAGCTCTGGACACAACTCAGTTTGAGGTGGTAGCAAGAAATAAGTAGAAACTGACCGAACAAAAGTTCGTGTGCCCGATGCACAGGGAGGCCAAACAAACCAAAATGCTAGAGTTTGGAGCAGAGAAAGGTTTTTTGCAGGGCCAAGCAAGGACACGTGGCTCTTCCCTCCAGGATGGTTTGCGGGGAGAAGTTTTCATAGGCAAAATTTGGAGTGAGGGCTGCAGGGTGTGTGACTTTCTTCTGATTGGTTGGTGGTGAGGTAACAGGGCAGTGCTCCAGGAATCTCCTGTTCAGCCTGAAGTTACCATCCTCCACCTGGTTGGGGGCCTTAGTTCCTGCAGAATAACTCAAAGATATATATTTTTTTAATAAATTTATTTATTTGTTTGTTTGTTTATATTATTTTTGGCTGTGTTGGGTCTTTGGTGCTGTGCGCAGGCTTTCTCTAGCTGTGGCGAGCCGGGGCTACTATCTGTTGCGGTACGCGGGCTTCTCATTGTCGTGGCTTCTCTTGTTGCGGAGCATGGGCTCTAGGCGCACAGGCTTCAGTAGTTGTGGCACGTGGGCTCAGTAGTTGTGGTTTGTGGGCTCTAGAGCTCAGGCTCAGTAGTTGTGGCACATGGGCTTAGCTGCTCCGCAGCATGTGGGATCTTCCCGGACCACGGCTCGAACCCGAACCCGTGTCACTTGCATTGGCAGGCAGATTCTTAACCACTGCGCCACCAGGGAAGCCCTCAAAGATATACTGTTATGTATATTACTTGAGAAGGAACCAGGATCCTGCCCCAAGGCTATACTATTGTTTGTTTGTTTCTTTCCTTTCTTTTTTTTTTTTTTTTTTTGCACTATTGTTTCTGCATTCCCTCCCTTCCCTGATTAGCAACTATTTGAATCTGCCCTTTGGAACTCAGGGAAGGTCTAAGAGGCTGCAGTCTATTTCCTACAAACCAGAAATGAGGGACACTGAAAGGCTTTTGTGACCAGGAGGGCCCCCCAGAGTCCCACTCGGTTTCACAATCAGACCAGAGGGCAAGCTTTAAACTCTAGGTTAGAGTCATCAATACAGAGATGACTGCTTCAAGTTGTGGGAGATGATGAGCTGTGCAGGAGAAAAAAATAGAAAGAGAAGAGCAAAAGGCCAGGACTGTGAAGACAACAACAAAGATCTACATTTAATGACCAAGTGTGACACTTTCAGTCATTCATATAATACAGGTATTGCTAAATATAAAAGGTTATCCCCTGTATAATTCCCCAACACTGTAAAATGCATTCTCACATTATATGCTATTTTTAAAATCTCTGTTGAATGCCTAACAGGTACAAAGCATGCGTCAGGTGGTACGAACAGAAAAGAACCTGGTTCCTGTGCTCAAAAGAATTTCTAATTTATTGATGAAGGGCATGAAAGTGAAAGAATCGTGACATTGAATGACAACTTGGGGAAGAACGAGGATGAGGTAGGTCTAAGAAGTAACCAACCTCAAGGTTACGTGTTAAAATACAGAAGTTACATACATAATGCATGTGGGATACTTTAAAATCTCATTTTATTGCTCTATAGTAGCTATAGAGAGTGTTCCCAAGCCTAGAGGGAGGGAAACAGTAGCTCTTAAATCTTACTCATCTAACTGTCCACTATTGAACACTGCAGACATTAAGTACTTCCAAAGGGGTACCATGGTAACATCAATATACTTGCCTTTGACTTACAATTACCCCACTCTCTCTACAACATGCTCTTTGAGTCCTTTTTTTTTCACCGCTGCTCTACCTGAAGAAACCTGCTGTCCACTGTGCTCCTTACACACGGAGAAAATAAATTTATCAATAAAACTTTCAGACAGATTCCTTCTAATCTATCAAAAAATCAGGCCTGAAGGCATCAAAGCTCACCCCAGCTGTGCTCTTTTTCTGCAAGGTAATGGCGACCTGCAACACAATCAGGGAAGCATTTTTCTCTCAACTGGCTTTTAATCACCTCATTTTATAATGTAAATAGCAAAAGTGGTTTACAATGACCCTGAGGCCATGGAATCCTCCTGGGCCTTCCATATTTCTACTGGCTAAACTCTAACAACACCCAAGGGTAAGGAAGAAATGTGCTAAGGCAAAATCCACACTGCTTAGAAAGTGTCTAAGGAAAAAAAAATGTAAAAATAACTCTGTTTTTAGACAAATCCCCTGATGGGGGGGGGGGAATCTTGATAGACCAGTTAAGAAAAGTCTCTGCTTCTGAAGAGACCAACCTCTGGGAAACTTTCACAGATGATAAAGTTAGCAGTCACAGTGATTGAAAGGGGACATTATACTTTAAAATGTAATGCTGTTAGGACAGATGTGGTTAGGAAAAGAAAAAAAAAAAGGCTACACTGCATATATCTAGGAAACTAAAACAGCAATTAAAATGCCTACTTTGCCATATTTTCCTAGGAGTTAGTATATTTATCCCCTTTCGGTTAAGCAGGGAAGGAGGTTTGAGTTGAAGATGTCCTCCCTGTCAACAGGTTAAAAAGTGATCAACAGTCAGATGAACTATCATAAGCTGATGGGGTTTTGTTTTGCTTTTTTCTGACGGGGGTTTTATTCCACTCAATTATTTACTGCTCCTTTAAGTTCCCTTTTCCCCATCCAATAGGAAACTGCCTTTCTTAGAAATGAAAAGCACCCATCAACCTACACAAGTTTTATTATACACATAAAAATCCATATTTTACCCCCAGCCAATGTTTCATGGGGTCATATCACCCTGTCTTAATAGTAGTGTAGTTCTCGAATTAAGAAGGTTCTGTGAGAGTATTCATATAATAAAAAGCTTCCTGCACTTATTTTCAATTCACAAGCTATATACCAAATGAGAGTTACCTATGGAATCCAGGTACAAGTATAGCTTGGTTTTCCAATTCCTTTAAGACTAAACAATTTTTTTTTCCTCAGAGCATCTTAGAGTTGGCCAGGTTTTTGTTAGGGTGGGGATTGGATTTGGGGTGATCATCGAGGAAGGTGTTTTCCCTGGGTTTAGATACTGCTGTTTCATAACCAAGACTAGTGCTATCAAGTAAGAGATACATAAAAAGAGGCTCGTTTAAAAATCAGACTTTTAAGGAAAGAGAATGCATATTACATTTAAAATTCTGCAAAACCTGGAAAAAGGAGCAGTTGAGGAGAATGTATGAGTAGCTGGACAAGTCTTTCATTTGTCCACAAAGCACTTATAGCACAAAATCATATAAATTCTAGTCCACATAACCAACATGACTGGGCCTCTCAACCATCCAGCTGGATTTGGGAGTAATTCGGCTGCCTTAGAAGCCATTCCATAGATCAAGAGGGTTGATTTGGTAAATCTGTTGCTTTGCAAGCGTTTCGTTCTTCCATGTGTATTTCCCTTGAAGCTCTGTAACTGACCAAAAAGTATAACTGATTCTGATAAGAGGCACACGTTTTCCAGCCAAAGATACACAAGTAACTAAGTTTCAGGCCCGACATTTTCACTGTGCCTTCCAACCCTCCTTGCAGTCCACCAATATCTTACCTTTCAAAACCCATCACCAGGAAATTTATCATCATTTTCTTGGCACTATTAATTAAATGGATTACAGTGATTCATATCTGCAACTACTTTGAGCGCATTATTTTTATAATTTTATATTCACACTGCTTTTAAAACTACAACCACCATAAGCAGTACTATGTAAATATGTAAGTGGCCACCTACTTTGGACATTTCCATAATAATGTAAGTTGTCATTGTAAATGCAGACTTTTTCTAATCAAAATTATAAATAATGATTACTTTAAAATGTATGTCTCAGAAATAACTAAAAAATAAAATTATAAATAAATCCTGCTAAATTCATCTTCAAGGCTTCAAGCCTCTGGTTTACACTGGCACTGTTCCATAATGTCCAATTTTAGACATTAAATATTTAACATTAAGATTTCTTCTACTGGCATAAGCAGAAAATGTGTTTCCTGGCTCTTAGAACCCAAGCTATTAATCTTATTAAATAACTAAGCAATTTGTTCTCTTCAAATACCGAAATAAAGTGAATTGACAGCTTAACTGTGCCACCTTAAAGACTATCTTATTTTTTAATTCACCTGGACCCCTGGACCCCATGCATTCCAGGTCTGCCTCATTGAACAGACCACTAGTCAACAACTGCTTTTTAGAGCAACGAGCATTTCTGAGTGTTTACTATGGAGAAACAGAGCTTACTTGGAACTCAACCTAAAACCATATTTAGTGAATGAGACAAATCTTTTATTCAAAGACTGAACTACACTTTAAAAGTCCCTAATTATCATTACACACTTTTAAAGTCTTGGAGCCCAGATGCTGCAAGGTAACTGAGTTTCACTTTATTGCTATAGAAACAAAAAGCTCAAAGCAAATAGGAAAACAACATTCAATAATCCATCCAAGACAACACCAAATTTAATTTGGCACACCCTAAGGGTCAAGCATCCAGCAAGGCAACATTGATTAAACTCCCTCAGCAAAGATCAATTGAAGAGATACCGGCAGAGTCACCACAAGAGAGAACCATCCGATTCTAAAATGGCAACAAACAGAAATCTGTGAGATCTGGGTTTCCACATTGCAGTGGATGGATCTTGCATATACTGATTTCTACCTTATAAAAATTTGGGGAAAATCTTTATGATTATTTTTCCCTCATATTTGGAAAAACTTAACAATTACTTGTGTGAGTAAACAAAAAAGATGACTCACTTTGGGTTTGCAGTTGGTTACCTTTACTGGGCCACAGGGAGACAATCAGCAGAGTCAATCACCTGAAAAAATATCACATATCATTTAAGAGGCTATGGAAAGACACTCCCACTAAAAACATCTTATTTGCCATCTTGCCTCAATGCCTGAATTTCTATCAGCATTAAATCATTTCTTGTCCTCCTTGTCTCCAGATGTCTCCTTAAAAGAGCAAATATTCTTGGAAAGGGGAGTGTACTCAGGTTGCAGCTTCCATATATGATGCCTTTTTCGAATTACAAAGGTTCCTGGTTGGGCGAACGCTGCTGTACTAGAGCAAGGCTATGGCTCTGGGTTCAATTTCAGCCCTCAACAGACCCCACAGCCTGCAACATTCATGTACAGTAATACTAGGTTGCCTGCTGATGGTCAATAAATCCAGCTCTTATTTCCTTGAGAGCTTCCATATCACTGTTGATGCTTTTGAAACATCATCTCCTACTTACAATAGGCAAAATCTTGAGAGATCCCAAAATGAAATTTCACCATTATATTAGCAATCCTGAGAAAAGGCAGGTTTTAGGCTGCACGTGCCTGGTACCTCGAGGACAGTTGATCCAACCAAACCTCTTGTCCCTGACATCCTTGATAGCTGCCACAAAAGGAGACCCTCTATGTCACCTAATGTTACTTAGTTTCACCTCTCGCCATCTCCTCACCCCCAACCAACTCTTTCTCCACCTGAAAATCTTCCAAAACTTTTATTTCTGGAGCTTTAATTCAATGGTGTACTGAAGCTGGCTCATATGGGCCTGCTAGGCAAGTTGGGCACATCTCCTCCCAACTCTATATTCAGTAATGTTATGTTGGTAGCCTGAAATCAGCCAAAATCACAGTATTTATACTATGAAAATCAGCAAACACTACAAATCACGGCTTTTTCAAAATGATGAGCCAATTTTTAAACATTTACCAGCACACCATTGCTATATTTTCAAAAAATAAAAAATTCTCCTACTCTCTCGCAAAATTAGTTTTTTCTTTTCATTACTGTTTTTTTAATCAGTCAGCTAAAATCTGGTTCTCCCAAGATATCACCATTTATCTTGAAACCCTCTCAAGTTGAAGTAGGTCATTTTACCATATTCCTGTTACAGATTTCCTTCGGGAAACTCTTTGAAGCATTATACTGAAGGAATACTTTTTCTTTATACCATTCTAGCATCCCGTGTATATTTCTGTAATCAGCTGCCTCATCACATTAAATTTTGTTATGCATCTGCCTCCTCACTTTGCTGAAAGCTATTTGAGGACAGGAGCCATGTTATAGTAGTCTTTGTACATCCAGTAGATTCTTCTGGCTTCCTACTGCTGTTGAAAACCACTGCTCTGCTCATCCTCCTGTAGAAACATTTCAGTTTGCAAGATTGTATCGCCTGGCTCTACTTCCTTCTGCATCTCCTCCCTAGAGTCACATGTGCATCTCGAGCAGCTCCCTCATATTCAATGAGAACTTACAGTCCGTCCTCCTTTCAAACCTAAGACCCACTCTCATGTTGGCAACTTCATCCCCCTTTAGGATGTCTCATGTAACTTACAGCCACAAAGATCCACAATTTTTCCAACCTCATTCTCCTTCAGCTACTATCTCCTAAGACCACGCCCCAGACCTTCACTTCTCTGGGAAATTTTCCACTTAAAATATACTATGGAAGTGTATATATGTCGATGCTACTCTCTCACTTTGTCCCAGCTTACCCTTCCCCTTCCCCTTCCCCGATATACACTACCAAATGGAAAATAGCTAGTGGGAAGCAGCCGCATAGCACAGGGAGATGAGCTGGGTGCTGTGTGACCGCCTAGAGGGGTGGGATAGGGAGGGTGGGAGGGAGATGCAAACGGGAGGGGATATGGGGATATATGTATACATATAGCTGATTCACTTTACTGTACAGCAGAAACTAACACACCATTGTAAAGCAATTATACTCCAATAAAGATGTTAAAAAATAAGAAAATAAAATATACTATGGGGGAGGAAGAATAATTTTCCCTCTACCCTTTCAGATTCTTGGCTAAGACCCCCTGGAATAAATGACAGAGTAATAGGAGAAAAACAAACAGAAGTTTTATAACATACATACCTCCTGTATAAATGGGAGATATCCAGGAAAATGGAGTAACTCCCCCAAACGGTCCAAGCCATATAAACCCTATACTTCAAACATACCAAAAATGTTGCCATCTCCAAATGCGCCATGGTCTTACAACTCTGTGACTTTGACCGTTCCACTCACCCCATCTGGAACTTCTTTCCGCATCCACTAGCCTGTTAAGCTAACTCCTCTCAGACCCGGTTTACCCATCATCTTCTTTGGGAAGACTGAGTTAGTTACACCTTCCCTGTGCTCCTACAGCACCTAATCAATTTCTCTGTTACTGCACGTACGTATCACATTGTTGTGGCACGTTTACATGCCTATCTCTATAACCACACTACGAGCTCCTGAAATGAATGGACTATGTTCCATCCATTATTTCTGAAGGGGTTTAGAACAAGCTTCACCAAAATGTACCCCTTGGCATATGGATTATTTTGAGCTGAACACAGTCAAGACCCAAAAGACTCAGGAAAAGCTTTTATCTCCCCCTCAACTGCCTCAAAGAATTAAGATAAGGGCCTGGCTCAGAGAGAGAGCTATTACAGAGATAACTCTTATCTGAATGACCTATCTGTGTGGCAGGACAAACATCTAATTACCAAGCATCTACGCTTCTTATCATCCTGTGAATTGCCCTCTTCTTTGAAGCCACAGGCCCCCATCTCATTCCTTAGCTCAGAATGGCATATAAACCTCAACTGCCCAGCTGGCCCTTGGGTCTCATGTTCTTATGGGGCCCCCATACATATGTAATTAAACTTGTTTTTCTCCTGTTAATCTAAGGTCACTTTGATTATTAGACCAAAGAACCAATAAGGGTAGAGGAAAAAATTTCACTCCTCAACATTTCATTCACTGATTCTAAAACTTTTTCCTAATTATGTAATGAGTACTGGGAATATAAACTCAACAAAGTGGTAAACAATAAACATTGCTTGAATAATTGATGAATGATTGCTTATTTCTGATATTTCTGTAGTATCTTATAATATGACTATTCTTTCTTAAAATTTAGGAGGAGATTCTTCTATTGTTTTTTTTTGGCTGCATTGGGTCTTCATTGCTGTGTGCAGTCTTTCTCTACAGTTGCGGCGAGCAGGGGCTACTCTTCATTGCCATGTGTGGTCTTCACACTGCAGTGGCCTCTCTTGCTGCAGAGCATGGGCTCTAGGTGCGCGGGCTCAGTAGCTGTGGCTCACGGGCTCTTGACGCAGGCTCAGTAGTTGTGGAGCACGGACTTAGTTGCTCTGCAGCATGTGGGATCTTCCCGGACCAGGGCTCAAACCCGTGTCCCCTGCATTGGCAGGCGGATTCTTAACCACTGTGCCACCAGGGAAGTCCCCAGCTTATTTTTTAAACAATAAATTCCCGTAACAAAACAAAGACTACTTTCTTCTCTATCCAATAGGATTCCTATATCAATCAGAAAAAAAAAAGATTAGGGGGCAAATTAGAATTTTGGGTCCCCCCAAAAGCAGACCCTAGGACAAGGATTTGGGTACAATTAGTTTGTTTAGGAAGTGATCCCAGAAATCACTGTGAGGGAGTAGAAAAGAGACAGCAAAAAGAGGAAAGCTAATAAAAGGTGTGTTAATAAGTGATTTCTGCTATGGGTATCTGCATCGATAGTGTCTGCAATATTACCTCTGTGCCTTCTCAAAGGGAAACAAGAAAAGGTGTTTACCTTTTGAGGAGAAATTAACTAAAATAAAAAGCTCAAAGATGCTCTGGTCTCATTCTTCTAAACTTCAGATCCACCTACTTCAGGAACTTTAGGTTCCTCTACTGCATGACCAGGTCTTTGAAGCTCTCCACCGTGACTCCCTGTTTTACACATGTGCACTTCATCATTTACATTAATGAAGAAAAATTAGGCCATGAGACCTTCTAATCTGCTATGCCAAATGGAGTGTATACAGCTAAGTAATGTAAATTGCAGATTCTCCACCCTAAACTTAAATGTATGGTAAACCTTAGATATTCATAGAAGTTAAGACCAAATGCTTAATTCTCAAATACTACCTTAGAACACTATTTCCCCCCATAAAATATGCATGCAATGAAGAGGAAACAAAATTGCCCTGAAAAGGAAGTACTGGCCCCACCTGCTAGATGAGTGCTCAAAACTCAATTTCATCCTGTAGCAAAATTCAAGTTTCTCTATTTCATGGACGTGTGAGGAGGGTTGAAATTGTAAATGTTAAAATTGCTAATGCCAAGTGTCTCCGTTAGCTTTTCTTGTATAACAAATCACTCCTAACTCATGAGATATAACAATAGGCATTCATTTTTTGCTCATACACTTGTGTGATCAGCTGTGAACTCTGATGATCTAGACTGGACTCAGGGGACTTCCCTGGTGGCACAGTGGTTAAGAATCCGCCTGCCAATTCAGGGTCCATGGGTTCGATCACTGGTCTGAGAAGATCCCACATGCCACGGAGCAACTAAGCCTGTGTGCCACAACTACTGAGCCTGTGCTCTACAGCCCGCAAGCCACAACTACTGAGCCCGTGTGTCACAACTACTGAAGCCTGTGCACCCTACAGCCTGTGCTCTGCAACAAGAGAAGCCACCGCAATGAGAAGCCCGTGCACCACAATTAAAGAAAGCGTGCACGCAGCAACAAAGACCCAACACAGCCAAAGATAAAGAAGTAAATAAAAAAAATTAAAATTAAAAAATTGGGTTATAAACTGGACTCAGGCTTAATTCTAAGCTGCATGTTGGGTTCAAGTCCATTTGACATGAGTAGCATCTTCCTTGGACCAGAGAGCTAGCTGGAGCATGTATATTTCACAGCAGAGGCACAGACACAATAGGGCAAGCGCAAATGCACTGGTACATTTCAAGCGTCTACTCACATTGCATTCACCTGCATCCCATTGGCCACAGCAAGTCACATGGCCAAGCCCAGTATCAGTGGGATAGAGTGGTATGCAATCTTCCCATGAAGATGGAAAGGAAAAGGATGATTATTTGCTGAATAATCTAATCTACCACACAAAGAGTAGTCTCATGTTCAATTCTTCCTAGGTATAGAAACATCAAAGCAAGCCCCCGATAATGTACCAAAATCAGACTATATTCAATAGTTAGAAGTTCACGGTGGAGTTTTTCCTAGTTTGGTCCATGAATATTTTGTAAACAACATTCAATGCATCTTCACATTTCTATGTTTTATAAACAGTTCAACAAATTAGATGTCAAAGAATCCTAGGGGTGGAAGTTCCCTGATAAGAGGAATCTCATAAAGAAATTATGGTATATTTGGAAACCAGAATGACATTTCTATCCTTTATTTGTTTACCACTTGAACTTTAGCAACTATACGGCAATGCATTAGAAGTCGGCTTAGTCATTTTCTTGGCGATTTTCCAGCCTCCTGAAAAATTATAGACCCGACAATAAGAGTTCAAGGATTTCATAATTCACCAAAATTGTCTAAACTCCTGGAAAAGCTTTTTTTCTGAAACGCTCAGCACTTAATAGCCTACGAAGCTAAGGCTGACCTGCTTTCAGCCTTGAGGTCTTTCTCAATCTGTGGAATTTATGAATAAATCCACTTTTGTTATGGTATCTGTTTATGGCAAAGAGATAAAAAGTGATTCGCATTTAGATGCCAACAATAACAGCAGTACTAGCAGCAACAGCTATTCCAATTGCAGCTCTGACCAGTGGCTACAAAAGTATCACTTTATACATAAGTCTCATGAAAGTACCCCAGCATGGCCGCATGATTCAAGGAGTTGCTTTTCCCCTTCTGATGTGCATCCTTACATTTGGGGGGAGTTATTTATGTTTCTCTTTCCTCTGATGCTCTTTAGGTTTCCGGTCAGTGATATTTTATCATAGATAGGGAAAAAAACAATACTTAATTAGGTTTTTAAAGGGTTTGACTTTAGCTTTAACCATAGTGATTTTATCACAGCATGGGCAGAGAGAGGAGAGAAGCCAACACAAAGTAGTGAAAAGGAAGTCTCAGCAGGCAAGATGGCAAAGTATTTCAGTGAGAAAATTAGGTTGGACAGGAGACACACGAAGCTCACTCCAGCGAGCAATCGATAATGTAAAACTTGGTACTTAGAGGGCATCTTTTATTCTAAGAATGCAAAGAAACTTCCAGGCATGAAGGACCCACTCCTAACAACATTCACGTGTGCCAAGAAGCAAGTGCTGATGGGTCAGAGTTGCAAAGGAGAAACGAGAAAGCTGGGTTATCTGGTCACACGGAAATACTGTCAACCAGGATCTGTAAAGTTAGATCTAGCCATCTATACAACAAGATATATAATGTTAAACTGATAAAATCAGGTGGTCCTAGAATGTCACAGTATGGCAAACAAAAAGGACTGGGAGCACATCAACCAGCAATGGGCTTACACCTCAAAAGCTACGGTTTGGACTCAGAGAAAGCATATATAACGTAATATCTTCCCAGGGGTGGTGGTTTGATATTTCTGGATACTTGAAGTCCAAGTAAAAGAGGACTTCATTTCTGGTTCTATTTCTGATAGGAAATCCTCCAAAGCACGCGCACGCGCGCGCGCACACACACACACAGTCGCCTTGAGAATCATTTTTTTTTTGGCCACGCCATGCGGCTTGCAGGATTTTAGTTCCCCGACTGAGGCAGGAGACAGATGGGCCCCCGGGGCAAATGGTCTGAGTTCGTCCCTTGTGCATTCTTGAAATCAGGAGACCTCCCCGACTACACATGCCCAGAAAGGCTCCTTGGAGGTCAAAAGGGGAGTGAAGCCCACTAATGCTCACTTACCCATAGGCCTCTTCAGTAGAATCCATCTTGGCTAAGAAAGGCATGCGCACACAAGGGAAAATCCTGAGATACGCCAAATATGGACTTTGAACCAGGCAAATCAAAATGATTGGGCAAAGGAAGCACGGAAGAAATGCCCATATAAGTGATTTAAACTGCCACGAGGGTGCGATTCTCTCTCTGAGCCCGCCTGTGTGTCTATGCACACGTACTCTTTTTTTCTCTTAATAAATACTTTACTTGTTTCGCTACTTTCCATCTTTGTGGGAATTCTTTTCTGCAAAGCCGCAGGGCCAGGGCCTTGTCACTGACCACCGGTCTAGTGGTTAGGATTCGGTGATCTCACCCCTGCAACCCAACCTCGATAACTGGCCGAGGACCAAAACCGTGCTTCAAGCTGCTGCAGGCCGAGGCCGCCCAAGATCACAACCAGGGATTCAACCCGGGCCCCGGCAATGAAAGCGCCAAGTCCTAACCACTGGATCGCCAGGGAATTCCCGTAGAATAAAATATTTAAACATTCAAGATTATGAAGTCTAGAAAGGAATTAAACATCAACACAAAAATGTGGAAGTAAAATATACAAGCAAGGGTCCTAGCAAAAGTAATGAAATAACCTTATTGCCTACTATAAAAATACTAGCTTTAGTTACTGCAGTATTTAGAATTCTTTGATAAGCTCTATGATAAATAACAAACTCTTGATAATTGATTAAAAAACATAAAATGCATTTAATAATGCTATTTCCCATTCTGGTCTTATTATTATAACTTTATGTATATTTTAACAACTCTGGGAGTGGGAAATACTTTCTCCTCTACCCTTCTAGGTTTTTTGGCAGACACTCCCGACCCCAGAATAAAAGACAGATTAATAGGAGACAAACAGAAGTTTAATTACATGGACACCTCCTGTATACATGGGAGATACCCAGGAAAACTGAGTAATCCTCTGAAATGGTCCTAGCTATCCCTTAAATACCATCTCCAGACAAAGACAAAAGAAGTTGTTGAGGGAGGGGGAGCCAGTTATCACTCAGAAAAGCACAGTAAACAAGGATGAGGTTGTTATGCAGATTTAAGTCATTGCCAGGTCCAGTGATAAGTTTCTAGAGGTTTAGAGTCATCCTTCTTTCCTGGTATAGAGAGGGAGAAACCAGTATAAATGGAGATTTTCCTTATAAATGTAAATGTCTCTTACAAAAGGGTAACTTCTACTGGGTTTTCAGAGCTTTTCCTGTGTCTGCAGTTTCTTAAAAAATAATCAGCCTAAAATAATCTTTATGCCAAAGGACATATTTTGGGGTGGCAAATTCTGCTCCCCTTCACATCTAAATAAGTAAATGCCCACTCATCATTCTCCTTTTCCAAAAGCAATAAAACCTCATTTCGTCATGAATTAGAGTAAATATATAAACTCTTTTAGAAATCATTCCCTTAAGTCGTTTCAAAGCAAATGACACCTTACCTTCAGAATATGCAGATTCCACCATTTTTGCTAATGATATAGATTTGATCAACTGATCCCACATAATGTGTTTGGAGGACCACTATTTCATGTATTAATTAAATTTCTTCAGAAATTTTTCCTTTCAAAGAACTAATATTATTTACAAAAACTTCGCACTTAACATTTTGTTGTTGAATATTGAGAGCTCAAATGAGAAAGACAGCAATACAAAAGTTATCAGATTTGTTTTTTATGGTTCCAGCATAAAATCCTTATAACCTTTCCGACACAGTGATGTAACCTCTCACTAGCTACAGAAAACTATGGATAAAATCAAACCTAGGAAAAGATGAGATATGCCGATAGAAATATGTGAAGAACCATTTTGTTTTCATTCCTAGGGAAAGGGAAAGATATCGTAGCTACTGTTGGAACTTTCTGTGCTAGAATACACACACACACACACACACACACACACACGCACACACACAGAATTTGGAAAAGCACTTACAATGCTTGGGTGGTGTCGACAGAAGTAGATTAGCAAAATAAAGACACATGGCAATGAATTAATCTAACACCCAACTCTAACACTTTACAGCTATGTTGCCATTACACACTTTTCTACTGTACTAATTCAGACTTCAACTTGACATTGATCACAAAAATACATGCATATATTCAACACCATCTGCTGCATAAGTACAATTCAAGGGAAAGGCGCTTGCCACCATGGGATGTTAGCAGCAAAAGCTGATTTTAGGCTAACACTCTTCTACTGGGAAGACCTAAAGAGCTTGGGCGGCCCAGTTGCTGACCCAGTTATATTTGCCAAAATCCAAATGACACTTCTCCCAAAATATTTTCCCAAAACCAAAATGGTGCGATGCACAGACCTTCACGTGAAGTAACCCTGCTATGTTTTATATATGTTTAAAATGCTTTCAACTTGAATTAAAAATCAATACAGGTTGTATAAATAGACTTTTCATTTGCTCTTTTTCTGTCAGTAAAGTTCTAAACTAACAAAACCGGGATGTTCAACGTACCGAGTATGGAAAGAATTTAACGTTCTGTATATACATAGCTAAAAAGATACAGCGATATCAAATGTCACGCTACTGTAAGGCAGCAAAATTTGCCACTCCAAAATGTGTCTCTCTGGCATGAAGATTAGTTCAAGCTGATTATCTTTAAGAAACAGTAGACTCGGGAAGTTTTTCTTCCTACCTCACCCTTAACTGCCTAAAAGAGTTTAGGTAGAGGTCCTGTTCCTGGAATAGAGCTATCACCAGAGCTATCTGCAAAGAATATGTGCTACACGTGGTGGGGGAACTAGGCAGCACCTAAAAAATCAGAGTCCACTCTGTGTCCCACTGTCTCTGCTGGGCCTAGCAAGCATTTGTTTACCAAACATTTGCTTTTCCAAGTCCATGCTTCTTCCTCCCCTTTGAAATTCCAAACCACTAACCCCAACATCCTCTTTTGCCTTTAGCTGAAGATGGTATTTAAGGTGAGGGCTTCAGCCATCTGGGGGAGTTACTCAGTTCTCCTGTTTTAATAACATGTATACATGTTATTAAACTTTTGTTTGATTTTCTCCTGTTACTCTGTCTCATGTCAAATTAATTCTTACACCAGCCAGAACCTCAAAGGGTAAAGGGAAATTTTTCCTCCCCAACACTTCCAAACAAACATTAGAAGCACCCAGCTTTCCAGAAAACTCTTACTCATCCTTACTAACCAACCAACTTCTTCACTTCCTAACCCTAGATCAAGAGAGGCTTGAGATCTCTCCTAGTCGGGATGTAAGGAGGGGGTTACAGGCAGGTCGCAAATGTGCAACAATCATGCATTTCAGGCTGGCCGTCTCTGGGAGAAGAAAACAAAACACTGGATCATGATGATTCAGAATCATTTAATGCACTGCTTTGACAGACTTCAAATTCCTTTTTTTTAAATATAAATTTATTTATTTATTTTTGGCTGTGTTGGGTCTTCGTTGCTGTGAGCAGGCTTTTCTCTAGTTGTGGCGAGTGGGGGTTACTCTTCATTGCGGTGCGCAGGCTTCTCATTGTCGTGGCTTCTCTTGTTGCAGAACACAGGCTCTAGGCACGCAGGCTTCAGTAGTTGTGGCACATGGACTCAGTACTTGTGGCTTGTGGGCTCTAGGGCTCAAGTTCAGTAGTTGTGGCACATGGGCTTAGTAGCTCCGTGGCATGTGGGATCTTCCCAGGCCAGGGCTTGAACCCATGTCCCTTGCATTGGCAGGCAGATTCTTAACCACTGCGCCACCAGGGAAGCCCTCAAGTTCTTAAAGTAAAAGAAAACCTCTTAATAATAAAGCAGAAACAAAGACAACTAAGCAACAAAGAATATAATGGAAGACATCTGAAGATATTTTGACACGTTCCCCCAAACAATACACTTTTAGTAAATTTGTAAACTAAAGCAAATATATTTATGAGTTGAGAAAACAACAAAAATATTTTCGTGAATAAATTGTTTTAAAATCATGCCAAGCAGCACATTTCCAATATTAGCACTAAGACTTAAATATAAGTAAAAACAAAACAAAATGAGGGGACTTCCCTGGTGGTCCAGTGGTTGAGATTCCGCCTTCCAATGCAGGGGACGTGGGTTTGATCCCTGGTCGGGGAACTAAGATTCTCACGTGCCACAAGGCAACTAAGCCCGTGGCATCGCAACTAATGAGCACTCGAGCCACAACTACAGAGCCCAGTGGCTCTAGAGCCTGCACACTACAACTAAAGAGAAGCCTGTGCAATGCAACGAAAGATCCCGCATTCCGCAAGGAACGTCCCACAGAACTAAGACCCAATGCAGCCAAAAATAAAATAAATTTTTAAAAAAAAGGGAAAAAAAGAAACTATCAAAAAAAATGAAACAAAAAGCAACATGAACATAATGGGGTTTGCCCTTATTATAATAGCTATGAATGTTCAGTAAACTCAAAAAGGCCCTTAGAAAGAAGAAAACCAGCCATAAATGATGTTTCAAGCCTTTAATTCACTGGTAATATAATGGAAGTTGAAGATAATTAATGCAATTAACCAGCACCCCAGGAAAAGAAACCTTGAGAAAGCTGCACCTATAGTTATGCAACCCCACTTTCCCAAAGCTCCAGGACATTCCAAAATTAAAATTCCCTATCATCAAATGAGGTAACATAATGGGTTCTAACTTTTACTTGGAATGTCTGACATGCCATGAGATTTAAATAGAGAGTGCTTGGTGGTGTTTTAACTATATGAGGTTCTACACTAATGAAAATATAAAGTAAAAAATAAAATATGAAAAACTTGCAATTCACGGTCTTATAATTCTGTATTCTAATCCATTTTAGAAAATTTTGGTGTGGCGTATAGCATTAATCAGCTTTATAAAAGATGCTCGCCCAAAGAAAGGCAATCATGTTAATAAATATCTACTTCAGATGTTTCCTTTTTATCACATTAAGCCAGGTTGAAGGGCTAAGGAGAATGTCCCATTTCTATTTAATTGCTACTAATGGTAACGTTTGTAAGCATTTGGGTAAATTTTGCTAAAAACGTGGCCTGACTTTAAGACCAGCTTAGATTCAGCATCTACATGCATAATTCACAAAGGTTATGCAAAAGACTAAAGGAAATGTGTAGTAGTTTGGGGTGAGAAACCAGACATGCAACGTATCGTTCACTCTATAAAGGATTTTATAAATCTGCAAAGTAGGTTTACTTGTAAAACTTCTACAGTAAAGTGAAAGGTCTCAGAGCCAGGGTGAGAAAAAAGGCAGATCGAAGGGTTTGCAAAGAATTTGGAAAAGCATGTAAAAAGGAAACTAGAAGCATCTGTGAACCTCATGGAACCTCGCAGTAAGTGGACATTTCGATGGGCTTTTGATTCGTGACAAGTAGAAGTGTAAATGCTGTTTTAAGAATAAAAATATATAAGAAGCAAGGTGATTTCATTCATAGTTGTTGTGTTTAGTTTGGTTTTGGTTTTGTGTTTGCAGAGTGTCCTGTATGGTGTACTTAAAAGTCAAATATAAGTTTGTGCTAATAACAGGTGAGTGAGTCTAATTACTCTCATATATATATATATATACATACACACACACATACATACATATATATATATATGTATATAGGGGTAGCAAAGTCTGCTTCCATTCACCATGTTCTGTTATTTCCATGTGTGTGTGTGTGTGTGTGTGTGTGTGTGTGTGTGTGTGTGTGTGTATAAATGGAAACTCTTATCAAAGGAGAAGGGAAGGATTTAAATCTGCATTACAAACTTACCCTTGTTTACTGTGCTTTGCCTGAAAACCTCCCATAATTGGCTCCCCTCTCCCCCAGTATCTCCTTTTGTCTTTGGCTGGAGATGTTAATTTAAGGTGGGGTTCAGGCCATTTTGGGGAGTTACTCAGTTTCCCTGGGTATCTCCCATGTATAGAGGAAGTATACATGTTATTAAACTTCTGTTTGTTTTTCACCTGTTAATCTGTCTTTTTATCCCAGCCAAGAACATAGAAGGGTAGAGGGAAAATTATTTTTCTTCCCCTACAATAGAAACAATGAGGGAAAATGTACTATGCTATTCAAGGGCAAAATTCATCAGCCTCCCCGCTTCTTCAGCAGAGGGCACTCTGCAATGAAAAGTGGCTGGAAGCTGAGGGACGCTATCTTCCCACTGCAGTATCCAAGACTACAGTTACAATGTCAGTTAGAAGCAAAAGAACCTTCCCTGGTGGCACAGTGGTTAAGAATCCACCTGCCAATGCAGGGGACACGGGTTCGAGCCCTGGTCCGGGAGGATCCCACATGCCGCGGAGCAACTAAGCCTGTGTGCCACAACTACTGAGCCTGTGTGCTGCAACTACTGAAGCCCACATGCCTAGAGCCTGTGCTCCACAACAAGAGAAGCCACCACAATGAGAAGCCCGGGCAGCACAACAAAGAGTAGACCCCGCTCACCACAACTAGAGAAAGCCCACGTGCAGTAACGAAGATCCAACGCCAACAAAAATAAATTAAATTTTTTTTAAAAAAGCAGCAGCAGCGAAAGAACAAGTTTCCCACCTTAACTCGTCTTATCTGTGTGAAGCTACAAGCGCCTCGGGGGTGAATACACACCTATTCAGGATTAGTCTGAAGCTCAGCCTCCACCCACGCTGCCTTCTGGATCTGTTCTAAGCATGTATGTGTAGCAAAGTGACCAATCCTAGGAAAGCTGAGAAATTACAACAAATTGCTGAAAATATCAGTGTTCTGGCCTGCACACCCCTTATTTAAAAACTGATGGTTTCAGAGGGAAAACCCTACAGAAATTAAGCCTTCCTTTCTGCTCCAAAATAACGCTGAAAGTCAGATAGCCCTTCCTTCTGCTCTCCCAGCCCCATAATGGGATTATGGTTATCATGTTCCAGGAGCCTTAGTTGCCTGAACAGGTATCACAGGAATGGATAAAGCTGTAGAACAGAACAGAAGCACAGCTTAGCAGCTAACAGCATAGACACTGGAGTCGGACCCAGGTTCTGCCACTTAGCTGTGTGTGAGTTGTTTCATCTGGTGCAAGTTACTCAACTTTGCAATGCCCTAGTTCCCTAGTTTTAAATCAGTGTGCAGGTATGAGAAATTAAAGGAGATAATGTATGTTCAATGTTCGGCTTTTGGCATAGTAAACACTCTGCGTATTTCCATTAAATCATCATTAATAAGAACAATATTTCTTCGTTGATGCCTTCTGATTATTTCATTACTTTCTCTTAGAACATATTCACTTCTTTCGATATTTTTAGAATCACAAAAATCATACACTTATGTAAACAACTTAACAGTAAAGGGTCTAAAATAAGGATAAAAGGTCCCACCCCTCTCTGTCCCTATAATCCTACTTTATTGAGATAATATTGCTAAAATATAGCAGTAAAATTTTATAGCTTATCCTTCCATAAATTCTCTCTCTGTATTAGCGTATATGGCATGCATATATATATATATCCATAATATACATCTTTTCTTCAACCTTTTCTTTTCACTTAAAAACTTCTGTCTGACATCTTTCATGTCAGTACCTACAGTGCTACCTTATTCTTTCCAATCTAGTATTCTGTTTCCAAGCTGGACCATGATTCATTTAACCGGTCCCGCATTAATGAACATTCCAGTCGCTTCTGCTTGTATTACAAATAATACTACAAAGAACAACCTTTCACGTAAATTTCTGCATATGTGTGCAAATATATCCACACAGCAAATTCCTAGCAACGGCAACGCTCCGTCAAAAGTCATGTACTTTTAAAATATGTTTTCTCTGTATCTGTATACAAGCTATAAACAGCTTGTATCGTCTCTCATACTCTCCAACCACTTATGAGAATAACTACACTTTCACTTTGCTAACACTCTCAGTGAATTATTATTTGGGAGGTACAAGCTATGTCTCAAATTAAAACGCAAAGTCATACAAGAGCAAGGACACTGTCTTTCCTGTCTTATCTATCCTTTTCCCCTAAACACACACAATGCCTGACAGACTGTTTAACCCTTAGGAGCCTTCCAGAATATGTTGATTTAGTAGGCGGTAACACTGGAGAAATGACAGAGGAGAGTGGGCTCTATAGGCTATCTAGGAAAATTCCATACTCAACATAAGCTTTCTTCCTGATTTCTCACATCTTCCATCTATCCATGGGAGTATTACTTCCCAACAGCTTCAGAAAACTGTTGTCACAAAAGATACGGTTTATAAGTAAACCTCTTTTTAAAATTCAGAGTTCTAGTGTGCATTTTTTATGTCACTGTAGTGCACTAAGTCTTCAGGTGGTGGCACCTTGGTGGCTTCAGAAGTCTTACCAAGACTAAATTACTCCCCCCAATTTTTAGATGGGGAAATTACTATCAATTAATGCAATTAGGATCAATCTGAAAGCTAGCATGAGGTAGTAGCATTTGAATAGTTCAAACCCCAGTAATTCAGATTTGGCAAAACGTTAAATGGAGCACCAAAAACAGGCCAGAGAATTGTCTGAGTGTTATAGAACGTTTCAACAATACCGGGCATAGTACAGTACTGTTCTACCAATCACACGAGGTGGCAGCTAGTGGTTTAAGGAGCTATGGTATTTGGTGACAAGTTGCAGCACTTAAAATGCCAGCTATTAATTTTGTTGTCTATTATTTATCTTAAATATTAGTCATAGAGTGTCGACTAGACTTCAGGCTGTTAGAAATCCCCTAGATAGTATAATTTCTGTGAAAGGAAACGTACCTATCAGTTTATCATTTAACAACATTTGTCATTTATGAATGATGGGAAGGGGTGAGATGTTTTGATTCTTATAAGAGCACTTATTTGTGTTCTCCCATTTCCTTCAGGTAGAAAAGGCTGCAAGGCATCCTTCTTTGAGGCATATTCACATAGAACCAATGGCATTTAATACACATTAAAACCAAGGAATGGAAATGAACATTTTTTTTTTTGGGAAATGAACATTTTTGAGCACCTCATATATCCCTGACACCATCCCAGGCTCTGTGTATGTGTTATTTCATTCAACCCTTACCACAGCCTTGACAAGTATGTACTATTATGTGTGTGTGTGTTTACATATATGGAAGTGGACACAGAGAGCGTGAGTAACTTGCTCAGGGTTTCAAAGCTCGTTATCTGCCTCCAAAGCTTATGCTCTTCCTACTGTACTGCTCGCTACTTTGTCTGCAGCTGTCAAAACTTCAAGAAAATGTTTTCAGATAAGAGCCTAAGCAAAAAAGAGACAGCATTTTCATCTCTGGGAATTTTTAGCAATGAAATGAGCCAGCTCTCCCAATCAAGAATGAATGGTAAGGAATGATGAATGCAAATGTCCGATTTATAAAGAGAGGAACACTGTACATCATTAGTCAATTCTGGATTGCTTGTACGAACAGAAGAGCGTGGACGTGTAGACAGTCTGGGAATAGAGGCCTTTTATAAATTATATTTGACTTCAGACTGCATTTTTTCACCTATGAATTATTATAAATAGTAAATTATCACTGCCTTATTATTATAAGATCTTATTTCCTAGACATTAGCTTCCAAAACATTTTGTAAAGGGGAATTTATCCCATGCTGGAGAGACCTGATTCAGAGGCATTGGGCCCTGCATTTTCCACTCCAGCCTCTGCTTGGTTTCTCCTAAAATCAATTCATATGCTCAGGCTGATGTCAAAAACCAGTGAGAGCAAAAATCCTCACATCTCAAAACTAATGTGATTTTAGAAACAGAACACTGCTCCAAAGAAAAAAAGTCAAGCTGGAACATAAGCAAAGTAACAACCAGATAAAGAAGGGGCAAAATACAAATCAACAGAAGGAACTGGAAGGGTTGTTGTGTGGCTCAGACAAGATAATGAATAAGAATGGACTTACTAGGTAATGAAATTTAATATATTTGCTATTCGGTTTGTGTTTTAAAAAAAAAAAACACCAAAACATTAAAGGTAAAGACAAGGAATTCCATGGGGGGACTTCCCTGGTGGCGCAGTGGTTAAGAATCCACCTGCCAATGCAGGGGACACGAGTTTGAGCCCTGGTCCGGGAAGATCCCACTTGCCACAGAGCAACTAAGCCCGTGAGCCACAACTACTGAGCCCGCATGCCACAACTACTGAAGCCCACACACCTAGAACCTGTGCTCCACAACAAGAGAAGCCACAGCAATGAGAAGCCGGCGCACCACAACAAAGAGTAGCCCCCACTTGCTGCAACTAGAGAAAGCCCGCGCGCAGCAGCGAATACCCAATGCAGCCAAAAATAAATAAATAAAATAACTTTAAAAAAAAATAAAAAGAATTCCGTGGGAAAAATTTTACACGAAACCACAAAGCAGATAATTGAGGGTTTGACTATATGACTACAAAAGTTGGTAGCAGGGCTTCCCTGGTGGCGCAGTGGTTGAGAGTCCGCCTGCTGATGTAGGGGACATGGGTTCGTGTCCCGGTCCGGGAAGATCCCACAGGCCGCGGAGCGGCTCGGCCCGTGAGCCATGGCCGCTGAGCCTGCGCGTCCGGAGCCTGTGCTCCACAACGGGAGAGGGCACAACAGTGAGAGGCCCACGTACCGTAAAAAAAAAAAAAAATTGGTAGCAAATCAAAGATTTCACAGCCTGATGTACTATACTCAGTTCTCTGACCTGTGCTTCTTAGGAACAGGCTCAATTTAGGTTCCTCAAGCATTGGAATTACTTTATTCAAAGACAGAATAACAATCCTATATTTAAGTTGCATGGTTTTTCTAAGTTGCCATATTGGCCTCTTAAACTTTTTATTTTTAAATCTGTATATAATAGAAAACTTTAAAAAAGAGATTTTAAGTATAGATAAAAACTTCAGTGCCAATATGAGTAAAGTTAGCAATATTTTCTTCATTCATTCTTAATTTATTCCTTTACAAACAGAATGCCTAACTCAGGTGCTATTAGTTACACAATTAAATGAAATAATAATTTCATGTGGGCAATTGGTTTGAAAGAACATATCTGTTGAGTACTTACCATGAACATGGCATTCTAAAAGTACTTTATATCCACGATTTTCTTCAACCCTGCTCCGTGAGGAGAGCATTATTATCCGCCATTGTAGGAATGAAGAAGCCAAGTCTGGAAGAAGCACCAGGTTCCAGTGATATAAGCAGCAAATGGCCACCTGCGTTCTCTGTTCTAAACCACGGCGGCCTCTTGTTCCTAAGTTCAGGAGAACTGAGAAGCACCAGCTGAGAGTAAGAGATGTGGGTTTCAGCCCCCAGTCTACCACTTCATAGTTGGGGGACCTTTAGGAAGATGAGTCACCTGACTCTTCATTTTCTCATCTGTAAAATGGGAAAAATAATGAATCTAAACCTTAGGGTGGAATGAAAAAGAATACATACATACACACACACACATATATGTATGTGTGTGTCTATATATATATATATATATATATATGAATCACTTTGCTGTACACCAGAAACTAACACAACATTGTAAATCAACTATACTTCAATTTAAAAAAATTTTTTTAAATCTTAGGGTGGATGCAAAGGTTAAATGAGTAAGCATTTAGTATATGCCAGTCAGTATTATATTATTAATTTCCAAAAAGAATTATATGTTGTTTATATAATAGTACAAATACAAAAATTATTTAACAAAATGGAGCAGGCACCATCATAGGAAGGAATAAAGAAACAAAGGAACAAGAGGAGTCAATACAGTTGTGTTAATTGAGATATAAGCCTTCCAGAGCCCAAAGCAACATACCATACCACTCTTTCTCCCAGAACAGATCCTACGTCAGTTTCTTAGTGAAGACAGGGTTTTCAGGGTGGACGAATTCAAAGGGGGCATTATGTAGACGAAACTATGTCCAATAGCAGGGACCATAAAATCAGCTTTACAGAAAAGTCTTAAGCAGACAGATATCAAAAGTTGTTTCTTGCAGCAGCCCTCAGTGAGAGATAAAGGCCTAACAATAAACTGGAATTCTGAGGCAGCGGCTCAGCACAGGGCTAAGGTAATGTGGCTCAGGTGAGTGCTATAGCGGTGGTTCTCAAAGCGCTGCCTGCCAGCATAAGCATCACTTGAGAACTTGTTAAAAATGTAAATCCTATGGCCCCACCCCAGACTTAACTGAGTCAGAAACTTTGAGGGTGGAGCCCTGAAATCAGTATTTTAACAAGCCCTCGAGGTGATTTGGATGTTTGCTCAGGTGTGACTCAAGAGTGGGTAGGCCCTGAAATATCTCAGAGAAGGGGTAGCAGTGGTAAATTGAATTTGCAGAGCCTGTAATTCTGGCCATCTCCCAAAGACAAAGAACACTGCCTAAAGGAGGCTCTGCCTCTAAGAAATACGGCCACTCATTTTGCCTACCAAGATGTTAGCTGCAGGGCTTCCCTGGTGGCGCAGTGGTTGAGAGTCCGGCCTGCCGATGCAGGGGACACGGGTTTGTGCCCCGGTCAGGGAGGATCCCACATGCCGCGGAGCGGCTGGGCCCGTGAGCCATGGCCGCTGAGCCTGCGCGTCCAGAGCCTGTGCTCCGCAACAGAAGAGGCCACAGCAGTGAGAGGCCTGCGTACTGCAAAAAGAAAAAAAAAAAAAATGTTAGCTGCAAAATACGCATCTCTTAAGTTTACCGGTCAAAGGAGCCTGCCAAATGCACTTACGATATTGATAACTTTAAGATTAGAATGTTTGCCAACAATAATGATTTTTTATTATAGTTAAAATTAAGTCTTTCCTCCCTACTCCGTAAGTGTGGACTGCACATAGTGACTTCCTTCCAAAGAACACAGTATGGAAAGGGGTAGAAGGAGCAACTTTACAATGAAGAAACGAAAATGGTACTTTACCTCTGTGTTCTTCTTCCCAAGAATCCATAACCTTAGTCTATCCGTAAGAAAAACATCAGACATATCCCAATTAAGGGACATGCTACAAAACACCCGACCAGTATTCCTCAAAACTGTCAAGGTCATCAAAAACAAGGAAAGTCTGTTTTTCCTTGACAACAAAATGTAATGTGGTAGAGGAGACACGACAACAACACATAATGTGGTACAGAAAAGGATATTAGATAAAAGAACAGAAAAGGATATTAGATAAAAGAAAAGAAAAACCTAAGGAAATCTGAATAAAGAATGGACTTCACTTAATACTAATATATGAATACTGGCTCATCCATTGTGAACAATGTACCACACAAACGTAAGATGTTACAAAACGGGAAACTGATGTGGAATATATGAGAACCCTTTGTACTATCATAACAATTTTTCTGATATCTAAAACTATTCTAAAATTAAAGTTTATTTTAAAAATTCAGTCTTTCCTCCTGATAATGAGAGATATCGAAACCATCTGCATGCCAAGTCCTCACCTTAATAATGAAAATAAATCCATGGGAAAATACATGTTTCAGCCAGAAAAAAGTTGCTCTTTCTACAAATTTGAAAGCAGATCTTATTGTTTTAACAGCTTCCAAACTTCCTAATTTGCATCATTCTTGTCCTAAAAATATTATATGAAAAGACTGTCAATTTTTCATATTTTTTTCTCCATTTCTTCTCCTTAGCTGGACATGAATCTTCACTTTTTTCTATTGGAATGACTTACTGCTCGTTTTCCCACATCTGCTTAAGTGAACAATATTGTAAGCTTCCATTAATTGTATCTTGAATCTGCATATTCAGTTCCTTATCCTGGACCCTTTTATTTAATGAACCTAAATGATTCTATTAAACATGAGGCACTCAGCTTGCCTTTAATTATCTTGAGAACTCTGGAAGAGAACTGGGACCATTTTGTTCCAGCTAACCTTAGACTGAGGTGGAAAGTCGTCCTCCAGCTGTTTTTGCTACTTTGTAAAAGCAGCTATAAAAGGAAACAAAACAATCAAGAATTTCGCAGTCGTTTGGCAAAGTACAATGTGAGTGGGGAATTCTATACAGTTTACTAAATAAGAATAAAAAATAAAAGCCATTTCTGCAGCGCTTTGCTCCAGATTAATTTTTTCCTTTTTTTGGCTGCACCGCACAGCTCGTGGGATCTTAGTTTCCCGACCAGAGACAGAACCCCTGCCCTCAGCAATGAAAGTGGGGAGTCTTAACCCCTGGACCACTGGGGAATTGCCCCAAGTTAATATATTTTTTAAAAGATCCATAGAAGAAGCGTGCTGTAAAATCATGATAAGAAGCTGACTTAAGGCGGGGAAATACTGCTTTACGTATAAATTGGAGATTTTTATCACAACATAACTAGTTTAAAAAAAAAAAAGAAACAGAACCAGCTTTAGGTGATTATCCTGCCACTACAGACAGAACAAGGTCCATCAAAATAAACCAACTGCTTCCTCTTATCCAGGAAAAGACATTAGTAAGATTCAGAAGTTCATGTCTTTATGGAGAGTGGCATAACTTTAGAGTTTGGGTAAGTTCTCTGAGTATCTAGATAAGCAGATGAGCAAGTTTTAAAAGTTATACTCCAGTGGAAAGACTATAGACTGATTTAGGAGACCTGGCTCTACCACTAATCAGCTGGTAAATTTAGGCAAATCCCTTCATGAGCAGGGGTTTGTTTTCTACTTCATAAAAAAATCATCATACATTTGAACAGGAGCTTACAGTTCCCAATAGACTTTTTGTAGACTGTATCATTTGGTCCTGACAATGAAGCAATACAATTAACAGGGCAGGGATTATCTTGCTTTCACACATGAGGAAATTTATGTTTAAACAATTTATGTCAGTTGAGTTGGGTCACACAGTGAGGAAGTGGAAAGCAGGAACACGACCTCAGCTTTTCTGACTTTGGTTCTCTGCTCTTCACACATCACCACAAAGCTATCTGGAGATGCCTTTCGGCTCTACAATTCCATTACCCGTTGACTAAAATATGGCTCTGAAATTTCACATTCATAATCTTCTCTCTCCAGCTAAATAAATATGAATGTTCCTACATCTCTAACCCCCAAAAGTCAATATGTTTTTCCAGTTCAAAATGAGAAAAAAGATTGGAGATTTTAAAAGCATAAGAATCAATCATAATTTTAGCATCTTTTATAGATTTAAAAGGCTTTGCCTGCTTTAAAAAAAAGAAAGTGAGGCAATTCTTCAAAAGAGCATAGGGATTCTTAATAAAGCTGCAATCTAATCTGGGACCAATATATTAACACAAAACAACATGAGTCAGAGGGTCCACGAGCTTGTTTTGTTCCTCAGTCTAAATTGTAGTAGGTGATAAATAACACGTTCTTAAAGAAAGTTAAAGTAATGAAGAGCAAATAAGTAGGTGTTTTTTCCATAAATCATGTTTAAAAACTACGGGAGACAATATTCCCCCACTTTTGGCATTTCAAGTGTGAAATGAGAATCTAAGTGATGAAAATTATATTATGAAAAGTGAAAATGAGAAATCTTGGTAAAATTCTGACACTGCCACTTCTCTGTATAATTATCAATTTCACAATTAGTGACTTCAATTTATGTTGAGGGGTAACCTAAAAAAGAATTTTAAATATTACCTCATAAATTACAAAGAGAGGCAGGCTGGCCTTTAAAACACTAGATTTATCTCTATCTCAAAGAGACAGCTACACTCCCATGTTCACTGCAGCATCATTCACAATAGCCAAGATATGGAAACAACTCGTGTCCATGGACAGATGAATGGATAAAGAAAATGTGGTGTATACATGGAATATTATTCATTCTTAAAAAAGAAGGAAATAATGCCATTTGCAACAACACAGATGAACCTAGAAGACATTATGCTAAGTGAAATAAGCCAGACAGAAAGACAAGTACTGCATGATCTCACTCATATGTGGGATCTAAAATGTTGAACTCATAAAAGCAGAAAGTAGAATGGTGGTTGCCAGGGGCTGGTGGGTGGGGGACTGGGAAATGGGGAGATGTTGGTCAAAGGGTACAAACTTTCAGTTATGCGGGATGAATAAACTCTAGAGGTCTAATGTACAGTATAGTGACTATAGTTAATAATATTGTATTGCATACTTGAAATTTGCTAAGAGAATAGATCTTAAGTGTTCTTAACACACACAAGAAAACGGTAACTATATGAGTTGATGGATATATTAATTAGCTTGACTGTGGTGATCATTTCACAGTGTATACATACAGCAAAACATCATGTTGTAACCTTAAATATATATAATTTTTATTTGTCAATTATATCTCATTAAAGCTAGGAAAAATATTAGATCTCTCTTAAAATAGCTACAAATTTGGAAAACCAAAATTATTTCACTAGTAACAGAGAATACACACACACACACACACACACACACACACACCTATTTTGGAATCCTATTAAAAGTACAGGAGAAAGAGAACGATGCAAATAAATCTTTATTAGTCCTAGAAAGCTGAGAAAGGTATCATCAGAGGACCAGAGCAGTGAGGAAATCCTGAAAGACATAAAGCAAGTCAAATTGACAGAAAATCTCAACAATGCTGAAGAATTTGTAAACCTGTCAAGACAAAATGCAGGAAAACGTGAATTTTCTCAGAAGCCTGAAATAATCCCAAAACCAGAGCCATGGGGGGTAGGAAAAGGAAGAGACAGTAAGTAAACAGGTGATTAAAGGAATAGAAACGAGCTGGACTGATCCCCTAACCACAGAACCATGGCTGTGGCATTTGCTACAGACACAAAAGCATTCACAACAACTCTACACGTAATACTGCAGTTCTGACAAGTACCCTCAGAATGTCCCTCGTGGTGGGAGAAGGAGGTCAGTGCCTTGAGTCATGTAAGGCCATTATGAGGGAAGGGAAGCCCCCGCACCCAAGAAACGAGCTACCCACACACCCTAAATGAAACGGCACGCAGCCATATAGGCTCTGCCTCCCCCACTAAGTGCTGGATTCAGAAGCCCTATCATCAAAACATTTACTCATTGCCAAGGAAACAGGGATTCTCTCCTAGGATGCAGGAACTATGCTTGAACTAACCAATACTGATCAATCTAGAGCAACATGTGTAAATATGGACAGAACACCAAGAACCCTCATGTATTAGAGGAAAATCAACAAAATGAAGGAAAACTACCAAACTCAACAACCAGAAAAATTAACTTCACAAGAAACAGTGTCAGTCAGTACAGAAAAAAGAAAAAAATGTAAGTTTTTCAGCGAGATTTATATCCATTTAGAAATAACAGGCTTCTCTAAAAAAGGAGTCCCCTGGGTGAAATCTGAAACCAGCCCTGGTACAGGGAGGGCAAGGAGAGACATAAGAAAGAAACAGCCACTCCAGATTGGTAGGTGGCAGGTTTAAGCAGCAAGGGAACTACCCAGGAGGCTTGTCTGGGCGCCGCAAGATGACTTAATCTCCACTCCGGCCCGTCAGAATCTTAAAAGTTTATACAGAGGCCTTAACAGAGTTCAGTCACATATTCAGCCCAGATGGTCTCAACACACCTGACTCTCTCAAGGATGTGTCCCTGAAATGGCTCAGGCTACAAGAGCAGAGGGTGGAACGTATATTACAAGGACAGGGGAGGAGAGGAGGAGGGGAGGAGGGGAGGAGCTTCGGATAGCCTGAGTCAACCAGCGATCACATCCTCCCCACGCCCTCTTCCAACAAGAAGCAACCGAGAACTTGAAATTTTTTTTTTTTTTTTTTTTTTCTTCTGTACGCAGGCCTCTCACTGTTGCGGCCTCTCCCGTTGCGGAGCACAGGCTCCAGACGCGAAGGCTCAGCCGCTCTGCGGCATGTGGGATCTTCCCGGACCGCGGTACGAACCCGTGTCCCCTGCATCAGCAGGCAGACTCTCAACCACTGTGCCACCAGGGAAGCCCCGAGAACTTGAAAATTTTAAATATCATGGCCACTTTTAAAAAGCTCATGGGATGGGCTGAGGTCATAATAAAAACGCAGGAAAATAAAATCAAGGGATTCTTGGGCTTCCCTGGTGGCGGAGTGGTTGGGAGTCCGCCTGCCGATGCAGGGGACACGGGTTCGTGCCCCGGTCCGGGAAGATCTCGCATGCCGCGGAGCCGCTGGGCCCGTGAGCCATGGCCGCTGAGCCTGTGCGTCCGGAGCCTGTGCTCCGCAACAGGAGAGGCCACAACAGTGAGAGGCCCGCATACCGCAAAAAAACAAACAAAATCAAGGGATTCTCTCTTAGTACCATGCAGAAAACTAAAGCTGAAGAGTATGAGAAAAACTAAAAGGCTTAGCGGGTAGATTCAGTGGTTCCATTACACTATTAACAGGGGTTCCAGGGAGAGAGAACAGACAGAATGGAGTTGAGAGAATAATCCAAGAAATAAGAGAAAATGTTCGCTGACCTGAGCAAAGATGACTCTTCAGGTTGTGAAATCCACCAAGTGCCCTGCAGTAATAACTGAAGGACATCAACATAGACAAGTACTGGTAGAATTTCTGAACAACAGTAACAGCTTTCTGAGAGGTAAACCAAGTAAGTTACCAAGAAATGAGAATTGGACTGGCATCGTATTTCTTGTCCATAACAGGGGATGCTAAAAGAAAAGGTGTCTAAGTTCTAGGAATACATTGCTCATGGAAATGTAAATTGATCCAACCTTTATAGGGAGCAACTCAGCAATAACTATGGAGGAATTAAGAACGCACATACGCTTTGACCATGCAGCTGCATTCCTAGGAATCTATCCCACAGGTAAATTTGCACAGGTACCAAATGACATCCGTAGAAGCATACTGACTGGGCTACCTAGAGTAGACCCCAACCCACCTCAGCAAGTTGTCTTCTCCACCTAATAACCATGCCTATTCTTCTCCCTTTTTAACTTCCTTGATTTCCTCAGAGGTCCAACGGGCTGACTGCAACACTATTTCTTCCCCTCCTACCCAACCCAGGCTCGTATTTTCCTAAACGATTTTACATCTCTGTACATCTACAAGCAAGGTAATGATATATTTTAGTATTGGGGGAGTATTTTTATGTATGTCCAAACAGTCCTCATTTAAAGATAACCAGTGCTACTGGAGAATGCCAAACGGGAAGATTCCAGAAGCCAAGGTGTCTTTTTTCTCTCCAAATTTATGATTTTCTTAAAGAATCTTACAAATAAGATGTTACGGTTCTCCCTAGAAGTGTAAGATATAGCTAGAGGTGGTCCATGCTAAAGGAGAAAAGAGCACAAGTACAAGATGAGAAAAGAGACGAAGGAGAGACTTTGAAAATTAAGTCTACAAACTACAGGTTTGCCTGGAAAGAGTAGGAGGGTCTCCTCTATGAGCTCAGCGTGGGTCTGTTTTAAGCTAATTCAAAATCCTTCCAAATGAGCTTATTAGATTCTAATTTGGTGGCTCAGAACCTAATAAGAATTCAGATCAAACTGTTCTTCTTTCTCAAAGAGACAGCATTGTCAGAGAGCCAAAATTGGAGTGGGTGTTTGGGGAACTGAGTTATACAGCTTTCACATTATGATTCACCTCTCCACTAGCGAACCCTTCCCCCATCTCAACAGCGTCGGTCAGACATTTTTATTCAAATTCCTCTCCGCTAAGGGCAATCAGCAACTGAAAAGATGCTCCTACAGAAGTGACCTCCACAAAAATAAAAGTCAATAATGTGGCCAGCTGACACACAGGATGTCAGGAAGTGCAAAATGATGAGGACAAAGAAAAAGGCAAAACTGTGTAAGGCAGTAGAAAAGGAAATAATCACAGGCCAGGATGAAAAATTAGGGCAATTATCTGGATAATTCCGCCTCAAAACGTGCTTCCTGATGATTGACATAAATGTGTTTTCTTCTCTGGGCTCCATTTTTACAATAGATGGAACAGTGGAGCTGCAATAACAGCTTTCTATTTACAGTAAATTTAAAGGGAATATACCTTCTTTGCTCCTGCTTTACACTTTATATCTGGTGCGAAGGAATGCTTTATAAATAGGATGCTACCTGACAGTTTGGCTTAGAAGGAAAATAAAATTATTTCTTGCCTGGGTTATCCAAATATCAGATATCGATCCCAATTCTTCACTTCAGTACCCTTCTAGAATTGGGGTAACAGGGGTGATGGATTTAGAGGCAACTCATGGATCACTCTAAGTGGGCTAGGACCTATACTGATTTATCATTTCATAGGAATTTCGAGTTTACACACATACACATGCAATCACAAGCCCAGAAACTCACACCCTCACTGTGGACACACACAAACACACTGTGCCCTGTTTAACAGAACTCTGGGGAAGGGCATCCATATTTAGCAACATGTTTAGCAATCTTTAGAATCCTTTCCAAGACGTCTACGATATTGGCGAATGATAATCCTACTTAATAAAATGAAGAGGAAGGAGAAGGAAACTATTTGTTGAGCGCCTCATTTGCACCATGCTCTACGGTGCATGTTGCTTTATTTCATTAAATCTTTATATAACCCTTGTCAGAAAGGCGTTGTGAGATGAGAAAACTGAGGAGGCTTAGAAAGGTCTAGTACCTTGCCCAAAGTCAAACAGCTAAGAAGTGGCAGGCCCAGGAGACCAAACTCAGATTCATCTTGTTCTGAAGTCAGACCCACTGGTAAACCGGGAGATTAAAGGCCATAAACATGTACAGCTCTCAAGGGCATATACAGTGAAGTAAAAAAATTAAATAAACTGCCCAAACAGAAGGTGAGAAATCTTTAGTTTTCTGGATGAGCTCAAATGACACCCTGGCATCTGCAGTGCCGATATGAGTACAAAAAGAAACCTCCTTTCTTCTCTTTTTGGCACACTAAGATGTATAAACCCTAGTAAACCTCTGGCATTCTCAGATTTTTTTTTTATAAACTTATTTATTTTATTTATTTATTATTTTTGGCTGCATTGGGTCTTCGTTGCTGCGCGCGGGCTTCCTCTAGTTGCAGAGAGTGTGGCGCAAGGGCTTAGCTGCTCTGCAGCATGTGGGATCTTCCCGGACCAGGGCTCGGACCTGTGTCTCCTGCATTGGCAGGCAGATTCTTAACCACTGTGCCACCAGGGAAGCCCCATTCTCAGATTTTATTTATTTATTTATTGTTTTTGTTTTTGTTTTTGTTTTTGTTTCGCGGTATGCGGGCCTCTCACTGTTGTGGCCTCTCCCGTTGCAGAGCACAGGCTCCGGAAGCGCAGGCTCAGCGGCCATGGCTCACGGGCCCAGTCGCTCCGCGGCATGTGGGACACCCCCGGACCGGGGCACGAACCCGCGTCCCCTGCACCGGCAGGCGGACTCTCAACCACTGTGCCACCAGGGAAGCCCCATTCTCAGATTTTAAATCAACAGTTTCAACTCTTCCCAAGTAATGCCAAATACCTATGACATGTAATAATTCGCAATTGCCCCAAAGCACAAATTTGGACTTTATGTACCATGAGGCTGGTACGTAGAAGTGAGTCACTTAGTGAGTGAGGAAATCTAGTTTACCACCCAGTATTCTCCCCTAACTTGGGTTTGTTAGTTTTCACTTGTTGCGATGTTCATAATCTGTTGAGGAGAACCAGGTGATAGGGTAGTTATTAATGAATATCAAAGTTATCATAGGTGAGGAGAAGGAAGGAGCCCACTGAAATGAGGGCTCGCCACCTATATTGGGGCTATAAAGAGAAACTTGCTGAGCTACCATTAGAGAGACGCCCGAGCATTTCCCAGATTTTAGCACTTGCAGGACTCAACCGCTAAAATGGAGAGCTCACCATATACGTTGCACCTCTCAAGTTCCATACTTTGGGTCCAAGGTGAATCAATAAGACATTTCAGTTCCCAGAGTTACTGACTGCCATGAATTAAAGTGCGATGGACCCATGATGTTGTGCTACACTGACCTCTATTCGCTTCAAGTTTACTGCCACCCCAGCATACTAACCATCCACTGCTAACCTCGACCATGACTATTGTTCGGGGAAACCTTACCATTCTCTTCTACCACCCAAGGAATGATTTCTCCTTTAGCTGCCAAAATTGGTGACCACTTTGGGATCCATACTGATGAATTAAACATTATCATCTGCTGCATCCTAAATATCTGTGGTGGGCTTGGCACCCCAAGAGAACATACCTTAAGTACAGTGATGTGAAGAAGGCAGAGAAAAAAAACGTTCTTCCTTCTTCATCCTAACAGCAATTGTCCTACTTCACAATGAATAGTAAAGGAAAGTTTGAATGTGAAAACTTAATTTCTACAGTCAAAGACTGTCACGATAAACATCTGAATGATTGTTCCTACAGATTCTTCAAGGGCTGCCTACATATATATGGACACAACTGCTTTCTTGAACTAACAGGAGATAATATGTTAGAAATATAAAATCATGAAGTCTACAGAACTTGAAGACTTTGAAGTCTTGAAGTCTACAGAACTCACCCAACATTCATTCATCACAGCTTGAATAAAAATGGGTGGGACGACAGGGCAATCCTGGAAAGGGAGCTCTGCCTCCTTCCCTTTGTCCCTTTGCTTCACTTCTCTTCTTGTCTCTCTTCATTCTCCATAAGGGGCCCATATAGATACTTCCACCACAAGGTATAAGACCTGAGTGCAGAAAGACACCTTAGAAAGTACGTTGGCCAAAGCCCTCCTATGTCCTTCCCTACATTAGCTAGTTGCTGATGCAACTGTAGCCCTAATGCCAGTCTCTCCATTCTCAGCTAAGGGTTGTCAGCACACAGAAATAGAGACAATGGCAAATGACATTAAGTCAAAATGAAACATAATTAAGATGATGATCGATCAAAACAGTTCGGATCTACCAGCCATGATGTGCTTTTTTTAATAGTATATATTTCATCCAGAGATGAAAACTAACAATGCTACAAGTATAGACACAAATTTAATTACAAACACCAAAAATAAACTTTAATCTAAAATACGGATTTACAATAAGGAAAACACTTGAAGGAAGCTTATTTAATAATGTCATTTTGCCACTATTCCTTACATGTGATCATGAAAAAAGGCAAATTTCACTTTCTCCCACTAATTTTTTTTTAATGTCTTTATTGGAGTATAATTGCTTTACAATGGTGTGTTAGTTTCTGCTGTATAACAAAGCGAATCAGCTATACATATACATATAGCCCCATATCTCCTCCCTCTTGCGTCTCCCTCCCACCCTCCCTATCCCACCTCTCTAGTTGGACACAGAGTGAAGTAAGTCAGTAAGAGAAAAACAAATACTGTGTGCTAACACATATATATGGAATCTAAAAGAAAAAGAAAGAAAAGGTTCTGAAGAACCTAGGGGCAGGACAGGAATAAAGACACAGACATAGAGAACGGACGCTCCCACTAATTTTTAATTAACAGCTGATACCTCTGTCCTGAGTTGTCATTCCAATTCTCTGTCACTCGATCCAAATATATTTAAATTAGAAAAGGAAATAGCACTGCTCTAACTCTTGTGGTTAACTAGCTTCACAAACAAGTGGAGAATGGTCCTTTTGTCAAATACTGTATAAGCTCTTTTAGCTATATAATTCCTAAAACAATGCACCAAGATTGGCATTATGGGACGTTAAATGCGGAATCAGCTTGGTAGTCCTCTTTTCATTGTCAAGTAAGAAACTGTGAAGATAAATGAACCTTGGGAATTTCAAGATCTGGAATGTGACGCCAGCTGGTACATGGAAGAAATGAATTCAATCAGGCTACCTGATGCTTCCTGCTGCAGCCTGGAGCAGGGCAGTCTGCAAGGTTGTAATAAGACCCAATTTGTCCTTGTCTCTCTCATAGTTTAAGTGCCAGGGGAAAAAATGATCTCTTTAACTCTGTTTAAAGAAAGAAAAAATATGTAAGCTGAAGGAAACTTCATAGCAAACCTAATACTCTGGATTTTAGAGACTGAGGTGGAATTTTGACGCATGATTTTAGCTATTATAGTTTAATAGATAGGAAGGCTGATATTGTACAATGGCTACTTTCTAAAAATAGAGATACATCTTTTAAACCAAACTTGTGCTTTTAACCCTCTGGATTTCACTTGATAAAAGCCATAGTTCAACAAGATGTAAACCCAGTATTTTAGAAGTTTGAATGAACTACTTACTGTACTGTTCTATGAAACATTCTAAGTAACTTTACATGTTTTTTAATAGTATCTCCAAAATTCATTTGTATGAGAAACATGTATTAACTACCTACTCTGTAGTGAATTCTAAATGCTGAATGCTGGAGATAGAGTTAAATAAGGCATACTCCCTCCTTCAGGGGACTAAATTTCCAAAACATAAAGGTGCTGAAAAATCAAACCACAAATAGCAGTCTGCCCTTTTACAAAATCATCTGGTGATAAGAGAAAAATATGTAATGATTATATTGGTCCCTGAACTTCAAGAATGCTGTGAAGTAGAGCTACTATTTGATCAAGGATAGAAATGAGTAAGATTTTTCAGTCTGGAAGGACAATGTCAGAGAGGGGTTATAATTAAAAGCTATAAAATTGGGAATAATATGCATAATTTAAATTTAATCACTGTCATCCTGCAAGATTCAATCTTCTACTTTTCTCTAATATGATTTCTCCCTCAGAGATCTGGTCCACGTTCATACCCTCAACCATAACCTCCCTCTTGGCAACTCTGAGTTAACCTCATTCTCTGTCCTATGCTGGAAAGTTCTACTAAGATATCTTACTATTACTTTAAATTCAAGGTTTTTTAAAAACCCAGCACCTCAATCCCAGAACCAGCCTCCTCTCTGGCTTTCTCCATTTTTGTTATTAAGGCCATTCTTTTTTTTTTTTTTATAAATTTATTTATTTTATTTTTGCCTGTGTTGGGTCTTCGTTGCTGCGCGTGGGCTTTCTCTAGTTGTGGCGAGCGGGGGCTACCCTTTGTTGCGGTGCGCGGGATTCTCATTGCGGTGGCTTCTCTTGGCTCTAGGCACGTGGGCTTCAGTAGTTGTGGCACATGGGCTCTAGAGCGCAGGCTCAGTAGTTGTGGTGCACGGGCTTAGTTGCTCCGCGGCATGTGGGATCTTCCCCGACCAGGGACCGAACCCTGTGTCCCCTGCATTGACAGGCGGATTCTTAACCACTGCGCCACCAGGGAAGCCCAAGGCCATTCTTAAATTCACTCAAATGCAAAACTCTGATGTCATCTCCTTTGACCCCACCTCCTTCTTGCACGATATATCACCAAGCTCTCTCAGGTGTTCTCCAAGCCACCTTAATTTTTCCTTTCCACCCCTACCACTCCAGTTCAAGTACATATAACACCATAGTTACACTGTAGTAACAACAAAGTCAGCAATTAATAATCTCTTACTTGGTTCCCAGGTCTTCAGTCCTATAAGTCTCCAATCTGCCTGCACAACAAATTGGTCTCAACAAATATTTGTTAAATAAATATATGCTGAATTAATTTCCTAAGCTGTCACTTCCAATCTTCTTTTCCAGACAATCTTTGACAATTTATTCGCTAATTTCATAAAAATAAACGGGAACTCCTTAGTCTAGCATTGAAGATCTTCGTTGACATACGCCCAAGATACTTTTCTAGAACTTTCCCTCCTGACTCCTGCATGTGGACTTACATCTCCGGTGAAACTGGTCCCTTCACTACCCACCCCCAAATACCCATCACTTTCCAGGGTCTTCCTGAATCTTTCCCATCTTTTAAGATGCAATAATTCTCATTTGATGTTTATTATGTGGTCCCTTTTATCGTTAGAAATCTGTATAACATCACCTTCTAAATTCCAGTGTAACCTATTAGGTTGAACCATATGAAATTGTCACTATTTAACTAATCTTTTACCCAAAAAATAGCAATTTCATATGGTTCAATATAATAAGCATTATATAATAAGCATTATATCTTTATGCTCCAGAGTTCCTAGAATATGCCACACATAATGGATATTCAATTCTATTCGATCCAACTTTCTTTGCCACCCTCATTTGTAAGCTGGGCAAGGAAGTGGGTAGATAAGAATCTGCTAGTGCAGAGGTAGCAGTTTCTTTCCAGCTTGATATTCCTCCAGGACTCATCATACCTTTGACTTGGTAGTCACATTAGCATCTCCACACTGAAAAGACTATTTCCTGTTTCACTTAGGACAGGCTGGCCTGTTGTAGCTAGGATGCTTCAGTCACAGCCCTCTGGTAAAATTAATAGGTTCTGTGTTGATTACCTACTGGCTGCTGTATAACAGAAACTTATTTCCCCACCATTCTGGAGACTAGAAGTCCAAAATCAAGGTGTCAGCAGAGACGGGCTTCCTCTGAGACTGGACAGAACTCTTTCCTGCCTCTTCCTTGCTTCTGGTAGTCACTGTCAATCCTTGGCGATCCCTGACTTTCAGCTGCAGCACTTCAATCTCTGCCTCCACTGTCACATAGCATCTCTACCCATGTGTCTGTGCCTGTGTCTCTTCTCTTCTTACAAGGATACCAGTCATATCAGATTAAGGACCCATCCTAATCTAGTATGACCTCATCTTAACTAATTACGTCCGCAGTGACCCCATTTCCAAATAAGATCACATTCTGAGGTACTGCGAGTTAGGGATTCAACATATCTTTTTTTGGGGGGGGGGCGGGGACACATGTCAACATATAACACGTTCATTCTTCAAAGTTGTAGTTTATCTGAAATGTACAAAAGTATACTTTTATACAACTCATCTTTCAATAACTGAACTTTTAAAAATTATATAAATTGAAATAAGCGTTTAAAGTAAGCAAGCATGTAGGCACTATGCAGTAGCCTTCTGAACTATTATTAACTTATTCCAGTCCATAATCTTATGCATAGAATCAGTTACAATGTCCTCTTGTAACTTACATAGTGAGGAATTCATCCCAATCTTTGAGTTTATCCAGGCTCCAGACACTCATTTATTACCTGGGATGACAGTCGTTGCAACCTCTTTTCTGAATTCATGAGTTTTTACTCCCTTGTGACTGTTATTACCTGCCCTCTGCAAATAAATGGAGAAAAGACATCATTTTACCTTTTAACCTTTCCTATTCACTTCTGTTTCTATTTAATTCCCCTGATGTTTCCAAGCACATCCTAACTGAACTTTCCACTGTCTAGCTGCCTGGATCTCACTCTGAGGCCCTCTTCTCTGCTGTAGGCTAGTCATTCATCTATACCATTCTCCTTTAGCACCTTACCCAGCTCACTACGTTGTCTCTACAATCCCTTTATACTATATACCAAAAAGAATGTTATCCAATGGAGATAAAACTTTTGATATTCATAAAGAGAAGACTGTGCCATCACAGAAACTCAATCCAGAGAATTAATGTGCTGAATTAGAAACTCTACCGGCACAAATATATTCAACCACAGCAATGGATATCATAATCAATCATTTAAAGAACCAAAATCACACACAGTAGGGGAACAGATATCTGTTTGCTTATTTAAATGTTATATATATATTTTTTTAAAAAATACATATAGTCACTACAGATGTAATTAGTTAAGATGAGGTCATACTAGAGTAGGATGTGTCCTTAATCCGATATGATATATATTTCATATTATAACAATTCAATATAATATTAAGTAGCTATTAAAATAATAATTAAGAAGGTGATTTAACAAAGAACATGCACATGTAATATTAATAAAAATGGATATGAAAATGTTTCTCCGATTTTATTATAGCTAAGAAAATATTGTAAGAAGAGCAATACTAATTGATTCTAGAAGTGGTAGAAAAATATGTTTAAATGTGTGGTAAATTTTAAAGCTAGCTAACAGAAGAGCATAAGTAGCATACGCAGTTATCAAACTACTTGAGCTAAAAACTGAAACAAAGGAAATTCAATAAGTAAAACAAAAGGCTGGAAAAGAAAAGAGAAATTGTGGTTAAGAGAAAACATGAAATAAATCAGATGGCAAGAATGCATCCTACATATCAGGAATAACAATAAATGTAAAATTGGTTAAATAACCATGTTAAAGACAGAGAGTCTCAGGGCAAACACACAAATAAAATAAATTCCAGACATGATGTTTATAAAGGACATTCTTTTTTTTTTATTTCATTGAAGTACAATTGATTTACAATGTTGTGTTAATTTCTGCTGTACAGCAAAGTGACTCAGTTATACATCTATATATACTTTTTCATATTCTTTTCCATTTTGGTTTATCACAGGATATTGAATATAGTTCCCTGGACCTTGTTGTTTATCCATCTTATATACAATAGTGTGCATCTACTAACCCCAAGCACCCAATCCTTCCCTCTCGCAACCCCCCTCCCCCTTGGCAACCACAAGTCTGTTCATTATGTCTGTGAGTCTGTTTCTGTTTCATCGATATGTTCATTTGTGTCATATTTTCGATTCTACATATAAGTGATATCATAAGGTATTTGTCTCTTTCTGACTGACTTTGCTTAGTATGATAATATCTAGGTCCATCCATGTTGCTGCAAATGGCATTATTTCATTCTATTTTATGGCTGAATAGCAGTCCACTCTGTATATGTACCACATCTTCTTCATCTATTCATCTCTCAATGGACATTTAGGTTGTTTCCATGTCTTGGCTATTGTACCTAGTGCTGCTATGTACACAGGGGTGCATGTACCTTTTAGAATTATAGTTTTGTCTGGGTATACACCCAGGAGTGGGATTGCTAGATCATACGGCAACTCTATTTTTAATTTTTTGAGTAACCTCCATAATGTTTTCCATAATGGCCACACCAATTTACATTCCCACCAACAGTGCAAGAGGGTTCCCTTTTCACCACATCCTCTCCAACATTTATTATTTGTAGACTTTTAAATGATGGCCATTCTGACTAGCGTGAGGTGGTATCTCATTGTAGTTTTGATTTGCATTTCTCTAATATTTAGCGATGATGAGCATCTTTTCATGTGCCTATTGGCCATCTGTATGTCTTCTTAGGAGAAATGTCTATTTAGGTCTTCTGCCCATTTTTTGATTGGGTTGTTTTTTTGCTATTGAATTGTATGATCTGTTTGTATATTGTGGAAATTAAGCCCTTGTCAATTTCATCATTTGCAAATATTTTCTTTCAGTCTGTAGGTGGTCTTTTCATTTCATTTATGGTTTCCTTTGTTGTACAGAAGCTTGTAAGTTTGAAAGTTTGATTAGGTCCAATTTGTTTATTTTTGCTTTTATTTCTATTGCCTTGGGAGACTGACCTAAGAAAACACTGGTACAATTTATGTCAGAGAATATTTTGCCTATGCTATCTTCTAGGAGTTTTATGGTATCATGTCTTATATTTAAGTCTTGAAGCCATTTTGAGTTTGTTTTTATGTATGGTGTGAGAGTTTATTCTAACTTCATTGATTTACATGCAGCTGTCCAGCTTTTCCAGCACCACTTGCTGAAGAGACTGTCTCAAAGACACTTTTTTTAAAATAAATTTATTTATTTTATTTAGTTATTTTTGGCTATGTTGGGTCTTTGTTGCTGTGCATGGGCTTTCTCTAGTTGCGGCGAGCAGGGGCTACTCTTTCTTGTGGTGTGCGGGCTTCTCATTGTGGTGGCTTCTCTTGTTGCAGAGCATGGGCTCTAGGCCCGCGGGCTTCAGTAATTGTGGCACACGGGCTCAGCAGTTGTGGCTCACAGGCTCTAAAGCACAGGCTCAGTAGTTGTGGTGCACGGGCTTAGTTGCTTTGCAGCATGTGGGATCTTCCCAGACCAGGGCTCGAAGCTGTGTCCCCTGCATTGGCAGGCGGATTCTTAACCACTGCACCACCAGGGAAGCCCCTCAAACACATTCTTAAAATGAAAAATAATGCTTTTAAATATAGGGATTGGGACTTCCCTGGTAGTGCAGTGGTTAAGACTCTGTGCTCCCAATGCAGGGGGCCTGGGTTCGATCCCTGATCAGGGAACTAGATCCCACATGCATGTTGCAACTAAGAGTTCACATGCCACAACTAAGGAGCCTGCAATGCTGCAACTAAGCAGCCGGAGAGCCGCAACCAAGCAGCCCACAAGCCACAATTAAGGGGTCCACCTACTGCAACTAAAGAGCTCACGTGCCGAAACTAAGGAGCTGGCAAGCTGCAACTAAGGAGCCCACCTGTCACAGCTAAAGAGCCAACAAGCTGCAACTAAGGAGCCAGCGAGCCACAACTAAGGAGCCCGCCTGCTGCAACTAAGACCCAGTGCAACCAATTAAATAAATAAATAAATAATTTAAAAAATATACAGGGATTAAAATGATACCCAAGCCAAAATTAGCTAAAAGAAAAGTGGAGTAGAATTCAAGGTGAACATTAAAATGGACAAAAGGAATTATATTTCTTTTTATGTTGATGAATAATATAATACAAGAAGATACAATAATCAAAACTTTTTGTGCATGTAACAAGATAGCTTCAAAATATTTAAATAGGGCTTCCCTGGTGGTGCAGTGGTTAAGAATTTGCCTGCCATTGCAGGGGACACGGATTCGAGCCTTGGTCCGGGAAGATCCCACATGCTGCGGAGCAACTGAGCCTGTGCACCACAACTACTGAGCCCGCATGCCACAACTACTGAAGCCCGTGCGCCTAGAGCCTGTGCTCGGCAACAAGAGAAGCCACCACAATGAGAAGCCTGCACACCACAACGAAGAGCAGCCCCCGCTTACCACAACTAGAGAAAGCCCGCACGCAGCAATGAAGTCCCAACGCAGACAAAAATAAATAAATAATATAAATAAATTCTTAAAAAAAGAAAAAGATTTTAACAATATTTAAATAACTACTTATAAAGCAAACAAACGAAAAACAAAAAAGATAAATTATGAGTCATGAATTGCAGTGGAACACACCAACCACTTTTTACAGAAGTTCAGTTTATAAATTAAGTCATAAGAGTGAGATGACTAACAACTGAACTAGTAGCATATACTAGACATCTTACATACCATCTTTTTAAATATCCATAAAAATATTTATAAATGACTGTGTTAAGTAAGCCATATGAAAATTTTCAAAAAAATTTAAAAAGAACATTTGGACCAAATTCTCTGAGAACAGTGGAAAGAAAAACTTTTTAATTCTTAACAATTTAAGAGTATCCTTCTATGAATTCCAGCACATTTATAGATTCTTTACAACAAAAAAGGCAATTTTACTGCATGCTACTTTACTAGAGGTTTAATAGAAAAAATAATCTTCTTGTGTTAAGGTACATAGAAAAAGTATATTTTAAAATCCTCTAGAAATAACTGATAATCAGAGGACTAGATATCAAAACACTGCACTGCAGGCCAAGTGATACCAAGAGGAAAATTTATAACAACAAAAGTAAAAATTCCATTTATAGAAAACCAAAAGAGGGTGTTCCCTCATGATCCAGTGGTTAAGAATCTGCCTTCCAATGCAGGGGACATGGGTTCGATCCCTGGTCAGGGAACTAATTTCCCACATGCCGCGGTGCAACTAAGCCTGCATGCCACAACTACTGAGCCCATGCACACTAGAGCTCATGCGCCACAATTAGAGAGCCCTCCTCATGCCACAACTACTGAGCCCGTGTGCTCTGGAGCCTGCGCACCACAACTAGAGAGACTGCGTACCGCAACTGCTGAGTCCATGCACCACAACTAGAGAGAAGCCCATGCGCCACAACAAAGAGCCCACACACCACAACGAAAGACCAGGCATGCCACAATGAAGATCCCGCGTGCCACAACTAAGACCTGATGCAGCCAAATAAATAAATAAATATTTTTAAAAGAAAGAAAATTAAAAGAAAATCATAAGGATGTAGTTGACCTGAACAACACAGTCAACCAGCTTGATCTGACTGACATTTATAGAACACTCCACCAAACAACAGCAGAATACACAATTTTTTCAAATATACATGGACCGTTTACCAAGATAAGCTATCTTCCAGGCCATAAAACAAATCTTAACAAATTTCAAAGGACTGAAATAATACAAAATATATTCTCTGAAAATAATAGAATTAAACCATTTTATAGATGATAGAGCACATATGTCTCCTACTTATTTCTTAAAAGAAAAATTCAATGACAGTAAAGGAATTATTTTTTTTTAAATAGTCACAGATTTCCAAAGACACAAACAGGAGAAGAACAAACAGAAACAGAATTTTGGTACCTGCAAAGCAAATGAACAAATGGTTGCCTATGTACCAGAACTGAGAAAGCTGAATCCTATGCCAGCAATGGAGAAAGCCAAGGAAGAACTTGGTTTATACCACAGATCCTCCAAAATGCATCAAAATTTGTTGTTCCAGTTACCTCTGAAGTGCAGTGATGAAGAGGCTAAGACAAGAAGATAAAATCAACATCTGGTGAGGGAAAGAAGATCTCCCATCTCACTCCATGCAGTCAGGAAAGGTCTCTCTACTACCCAGAAGAAGACCGTAGTTTATTCTCTGGAGGCACAAAAACACAGGTTCTGTAGACTGTGGAATATCATACACAGTTGACAGAAGGGTACCACACTATAAGTGTGGTATGATGTGAAGTGTGGTATGATTTGCATGCTGAATGTTAAGACTTCTAACTTTCTTCCTCTACTTGGCTCTCAAAATATGGCAGCCAGTGTTATACACCACCACCGCCCCCTACCCCCACCCAGCAGGGAAATGGAAGAGTACTTTTCTAGGAACTCTGACTGCCAAGAAGAAATATACTTAAAAAATGACATTATGGAGTATGTCTACAGAAAAGTCTAGCCAGAAGCTACAGACAACAAGTCTCAGCTATCTGCAAAGAAGTCCCTGATGAGCATTTAGTGGTCACCTGTTATGCACAAGTGAACACTCAAAATTCCCTAGACGTTAGAAGGCCTCTGGGACTTCCCTGGTGGCACAGTGGTTAAGAATCTGCCTGCCAATGCAGCGGACACGAGTTCAAGCCCTGGTCCGGGAAAGATCCCACATGCCTCAGAGCAACTAAGCCTGTGTGCCACAACTACTGAAGCCCGCGCACCTAGAGCCCATGCTCCACAACAAGAGAAGCCACTGCAGTGAGAAGCCCACACACCACAACGAAGAGTAGCCCCTGCTCGCCACAACTAGAGAAAGCCTGTGCAGCAAGGAAGACCCAACACAGCCAAGAATTAATTAATTACTATTAGAAGACCTCTAATATCACACACACACACACACACACACACACACACACACACACACACAGGTAAAAAAGCAAGGCAAAAGTTGGAAGAAATAGAAAGAAAGGGAAAGAAAACTTAAAGAAAAACTATCGTTATTTTCCCTGTAAGGAAATGAGAAGATGTTGCTTCTAGGAAAGAAGAGAAGGATGCTTTAAAACAAAGGAATATTCCAAGAATTAACAAGAAAATCAAATGATAGCTGTTTTTAAAATTGTAAGAGGAGGGAAAATATTATTCAGGATCTCCCAGAAGTCACAGTAAAAGGACAAAGAGATGGAGAAGAAGAGAGAAAATGAAATCACAGGACACTTCCAAGAGGTCTAACATCCCAATACAAGAAGTTCCAGAAAGAGAGGAGAGAAGATGGAGAGGAAGAAATCATCAAAAAACATTATTCATAAATATGTCCCACAACTGAAAGACCTAAGTTTCCAGACTGAAAGAACCCACCAATTGATAAAAATAGATCCTCTCCATGTCACACCATCAGGAAATCTCAGAACATTAAAGAAAGAGAAGATCCTCAAAGCTTTCAGAGAGAGAAAAAAAATAGGTCTCATAAAAAGCAGAATGACAAGAGACTTCTCAGTGGCATCACTGGAAATTAAAAGGAGGCACTTTCTTTTAAAATTCTGAAGAAAAATGATCTCCAACCAAAATTTATATAGGCAGCTAAAGTATTACTGCGAAGATAATTTCTAAAAAGTCACCTTCTATGAACTCTTCTCTGTATGGAAGTTAAGAGAGGTGCTCTATCATAATGAGGTAGTAAACCAAGAGGAGAAGAAGACATAGGATCCAGAAAACCAGAAGCCAAAACAAGAGAAGAGAAAGGAACTCTCAGGAGGATGGTGGAGTAAGATACTGAGACGACTACTTGGAACAGCTTAGAGAGCAACTAAGTAAGGCAAGAACTGTTCTGAAGGCTCCCAGACTGATTTCTTCCAGAAGGTAACACTGAATGAACACTTGATGAACATGAACATATTGAGAGGAATGTGGGGTTGAATTAAGGATAAGAACATAGAAAATGAAGCAAATGTAAAAAGAAGATAATACCTCTGAGGAAAATTAAAAGGTTTTGCAGAAAGGAAAATTAAACCGAGTAATCAACTGTGAATAACCTTTTCTTGGTTCTCAACCTTGGCCAAACATTAGAATCATCTAAGGAGCTTTTAAAACTTCAGATGCCCAAACCACACCTGGATCAATTAAATCAGAAATAGGCATCAGTATTTTTTTTAATCTTCATTTCATTTATTTAGTTTTTGGCTGTGCTGGGTCTTCGTTGCTGCACACGGGCTTTCTCTAGTTGTGGTGAGCAGGGGCTACTGTTCGTTGCGGTGCGCAGGCTTCTCACTGCAGTGGCTTCTCTTGTTGCGGAGCACAGGCTCTAAGCATGTGGGCTTCAGTAGTTGTGGCTTGCAGGCTCTAGAGCGCAGACTCAGTAGTTGTGGCTCACGGGCTTAGTTGCTCTGCGGCATGTGGGATCTTCCCGGACCAGGGATTGAACCTGTGTCCCCTGAACTGGCAGGCAGATTCTTATCCACTGCGCCACCAGGGAAGCCCCAAGCATCAGTATTTTTTAAGCTCCCCAAGTGATTTAAATGGACAGCCAATATGAAAACCACTGACTTATTCATAATAATGTAAATCCTCAATATTGATGTAAGCAAAACTACAACAAATTGGGAGCCTGGGGAGCATGGTTAGAAAATGGGGGGATGATAAGGATGGGGAGTAGCTGGACAGAAAGTTAATTCTCCATCATATATGATGGGAAGTCAGTTGATAATGCTTGAAACTGAGACATCGAGAAGTAGCCATATAAGCATGCTATATAGAGATATGGAAATAATATCATATGAATCATCTAAAACACTTGAGAGTAAGAAATAGGAGCAAGAGGACTCCATGTTTCTTATAACGTGCCTTGTAAAACTGCTTGATTCTTTAAACTATGTGCATATGTGTCTTTGACAGAAATAAAAAACAAATTTTAAAAATAAATAAAAGCTAAAATAATAATGTAGAAAATAACCACAAAAAGAAAAAACCAAACCCAGTTTGTTTTTTTTGTTTTTATTTATTTATTTATTTTGCAGTACGTGGGCCTCTCACCGTTGTGGCCTCTCCCGTTGCAGAGCACAGGCTCCGGATGCGCAGGCTCAGCGGCCATGGCTCACGGGCCCAGCTGCTCCGCGGCATGTGGGATCTTCCCGAACCGGGGCATGAACCCATGTCCCCTGCATTGGCAGGCGGACTCTCAACCACTGCACCACCAGGGAAGCCCAAAACCCAGTTTTTTGAAAAAGCTAATTAAGTAACAAAAACACAGCTAAGAAAAAGAGAACACAAACACACACTTGGATTCTGAAATGAGAATAACTAGAGATAGAGATAATACTAAATAAAATTGTAAGAAAACAACATGTATCACTTCACACTTAATAAATTTGAAAGCCAGATGACCTTAATGATTTTCTAAACTATATAAGTTAGTTACCAAAATAGACTTAAGATGTGAAAAACACGAAGAGGCTGATGATCATGAAAGAAATTTAAAAACCTACCAGGACAAAAGTCACCAGGAAGAGAAGGTTTCAGTACAGGTTCCTATATTGTGTATAAATAGTTCCAGATCATAGGAAAGTAAGAAAATCTTCTCAAATTATACTATGAGCTTAATTTAACACCATTACTACAGCAGACCAAAAAAACCCAAAAAACAAAACAAAAAAACTAAAACCATATGACACTCTGCTATAAATAAGTAGATTCTAAGTAAGGGACTTTGGGACTTCCTGGTGGGCCAGCGGTTAAGAATCTGCCTTCCAATGCAGGGGACGTGGGTTCGATCCCTGGTCAGGGAACTAAGATCCCACATGCCGCAGGGCAACTAAGCCCGTGCACTGCAACTACTGAGCCCGTGTGCCACAACTAGACAGCCCACATGCCACAACTACAGAGTCCACACGCTCTGGAGCCCACGTGCCACAACTACAGAGAAGCCCACACACCACAACTAGAGAAAAGCCCGCGCACTACAACAAAAGATCCTGAGTGCCACAACTAAGACCCAACACAGCCAAAAATAAATTAAGTAAATAACTATTTAAAACAAAAAGTAAGGGACTTCCCCGGTGGTCCAGTGATTAAGAATATGCATTCCAACGCAGGGGATGGGGGTTCAATTCCTGGTCGGGGAACTAAGACCTCACATGCTGCGGGGTAACTAAGCCCACGTGCTGCAACTACTGAGCATGTGGGCCACAACTAGAGAGCCCACGCACCACAACTAGAGAGCCCATGCACTCTGGAGCCCATGTGCCACAACTACAGAGCCCACGAGCTCTGCAGCCCACACGCCACATCTAGAGAGCCCACACGCCGCAACTACTGAGCCTGTGCACCACAACTAAAGAGAAGCACGCGCGCCACAAGGAGGAGCTCACGCGCCACAGCGGAGGATCCCACATGCTGCAACGAGGATCCCACATGCTGCAACTAACACCCAATGCAGCCTATATATATATATATATATATATTTCTAAGTAAAGATTAGCAAATTAAATCTGTGATTAAAATATTATTATTATGATCAAGTAATTAAAATGGAAATAATTTTTATCCTTTTGACCCATCAGATTAGCAAAATATTAAAAGATTTACTATAGTCAATGTTGACAGGAATGTGTAGAAATGGTACTCTCTTGCAATACCACTGGGAGCATAAACTTTATAGTTTTTTAAATGAGAAATTGACAGCTTCAATCTAAATTCAACTAAACTGAAGGTATCTTTCACCCTGATAATTCCACTTCTAAATATCTATTCTAGAAAAGAATATGTATATTCAAGGATGCTCGTTTCAACATTATTTAGGAGTAGAAAATGAGGAACAATCTAAATGTCCGTCAGTAGAGGAGTGGCTAACTATCTTATGCTCCATGTCTATTTTGAAATACTATGTAGCAGTTTTAAAAATGAGACTGATTTTAAAGGAAAGATATGTCAAAAACATATTAAGTGACCTTTTTTTTTTTATTTTTAGATTCCATATATATGTGTTAGCATACAGTATTGGTTTTTCTCTTGGTCATGAAGAACCTAGGAGCAAGACAGGAATAAAGACGCAGACCTACTAGAGAATGGACTTGAGGATACAGGGAGGGGGAAGGGTAAGCTGGGACAAAGTGAGAGAGTGGCATGGACATATATACACTACCAAACGTAAAATAGATAGCTAGTGGGAAGCAGCCGCATAGCACAGGGAGATCAGCTCGGTGCTTTGTGACCACCTAGAGGGGTGGGATAGGGAGGGTGGGAGGGAGGGAGACGCAAGAGGGAAGAGATATGGGGACATATGTATATGTATAACTGATTCACTTTGTTACAAAGCAGAAACTAACACACCATTGTAAAGCAATTATACTCTAATAAAGATGAAAAAAAATACACATATATACATAGTAAGATGTAACAGGAGTCTAGGAAAGGGGGCATCAATTAAGAGCAGAGTTATAAGGATGATTTCAAAAATAAAACATATTAAGTGAAGAAAATGTGTTGCCCAATTGGTATAGTTTAAAAATGTATTTCTGTTTGTATGTGTATATATGTATATTAAGCCACATTGAAAGAATTAAGTGGATGCATATTAAGCCTTTAATAATGGTTAAGGATGACCTAATAAGGATCATGAGGTTTAAGGGGAGAGGAGAAAGTGAAGGGTGACTTTCATTTTTTACTCTTTATATTTCTGTATTTGAATTTTTCCAATGAGAATGTATTCATGCAATTGTATAATTAAAATTAACCAATTAAAATGTAAAGATCACATATGTGTGTGGAAAGATCCTGAAAAGAAGGAAGAAAAATTTTTAAATGGAAACAATTGTACACTTGTTTTTGTTTGATTTAAGGTGGTATGATCCTGAGCGTTTAAAAAAATATTCTAATGTTTTTATATGGAGCTGGGTTTGTATGACTGCTCCAACCCAGTTTAAATATTACCAGATGGGCTTCTCTGGTGGCGCAGTGGTTAAGAATCCGCCTGCCAATGCAGGGGACACGGGTTTGAGCCCTGGTCCAGGAAGATCCCACAAGCCACAGAGCAACTAAGCCCGTGTGCCACAACTATTGAGCCTGCGCTCTAGAGCCCACGCTCTAGAGCCCGCGAGCCGCAACTACTGAGCCCATGTGCTACAGCTACTGAAGCCCACACAGCTACAGCCCGTGCTCCGCAACAAGAGAAGCCACTGCAATGAGAAGTCCGCATGCTGCAACCAAGAGTAGTCCCCGCTCGCCGCAACCAGAGAAAAGCCTGCTCGGAAACAAAGAGCCAATGCAGCCAAAAATAAATAAATAAATAAATGAATTTTAAATACATACATACATACGTACATACATACATACACACCAAACATCACAAGAAGATTTTGGAAACAAAAGTTTGAAGAAAGTGACAAACAAGCTAACCTTCCATTCCAAAATGTGTCACCGTTTCACAACCTAGAAAAAAGATAAATATGTCCCTGGAATACTTAAAATTTCAATTTAACTATATCCTCACTCACAAATTTTGACAATCCAATCAGACACTTACCTGATGATGTAAGAATATTACTGGGTCCAAAGCAAGCCTTCCCATAGTAGATAAGAGGGATTCTTTCTGTTAACCAAACAAGCAACTTAACTTACAACATGATTAAAGAGAATATGCAAATAAATGGTCCCAAACTGTTTCCCATTTCTCCTAATGGTAAACAAATCCTCTGACACATAAAAAATTTAGAACTCAACTAATTGAGTGTGACATAAAATGTTTCACCTGTGAGGTAGCCTTAACGAGTAATCAGTTTTATGGAATCTAAGCCTGACTTTAACTAGCCTCAAAAATCCAACCTTCATATAGTAATTTAAGTATCTAAGATATAATTTCTGTCCTGTGGTCCTAAAAATAAGTAGTTAAATATGAAACTTTTTGGCATAACTTAGTAATAGAGACATCTCTGTTTTCATCCTGTTTCCAACTTGGTGATAATATTTTTCTATTTCCTTTAGACGTAGGATATTCAGGCCATGATTTATTTTAATGAAATTCAGAGAACAGAATTTCCACATAAAACACTGCCAACATACCTCTATATCCTTAACTTAGGGATCCTTGTTGCTCGCCATATGACTTGGCCACTCCATGATAACAAATTAGACAGCAAAAGCACTTAGAGTTTTACATTAACTCTTCGCACTTTGCAGACTCCAGGGGACCATTTAAGTACTGCAGGACTACTGTATATAAAATAGATAACTAAAAAGAACCTACTGTATAGCACAAGGAACTCTACTTATTTCTCTGTAATGACCTATATGGAAAAAGCATCTAGAAAAGAGTGGATACATGTACAACTGAGTCACTTTGCTGTATGGCAGAAACTAACACAACATTGTAAATCAACTATACTCCAAGAAAAATTAATTTAAAAAATAAAGTACTGTGGAAGGTGGGGTGGGAGACAAATGAATTGTGAAGTTACTTGCCTGTAGCCCTCCTCCTGTCACTGGGATCACCTTTCCGCTAAAGGCTCAACTAGTCCCAGGCTTTGAGATAAATCCTGGCCTTAGTCTTCAGAAATTTAAGGTGCTATAGTTTATCACCGTGACTCAGGATCAAGTCACTCTACACCTCTGGCTCTGTCTGACAGTGTGCCTAATTATAATCTGTGGGTTTTCTTCCATTTTCACAAGATAAGGTTTCTCCCAGTATCATTGATCTAGCAGCTAAGTCCACGACTTGTTCTCTAGTTCCAGAATCCCTGAGAATCTATAGAGGCTAAACAAGACAGATCTTGGTGTGGATCTCAGCTCTACCTCTCGCCAGCGCTCTTACTTTGGGCAAGTTTCTTAGTTTCTCCAAACCCCAGTTTAGAACTGCAGAATAACAGTACTTACCATACAGAAAATGTAGCACAGTGTATGTCACAAAGTAGATGCTGGGTAAATGTTAATCCCCACCACTCACATGTTTTGTGCTGATTTTTCTTTGATAACTGAGCAATTTATCAGAACCTCTGAAACTGGGAATTGGTCTTGCTGCTCTTCCAAATCTATATGCCGGCCCCTGAGCTAAGCCTCTGAAATAAGTCAGCAACATCTGTGTACTCAAATTTCTGACTTTGCCCAACATTGACCTCTTTGGGACCCTTGCTTTTTGAGAGACACATGACTGATATTTTCTTCTCTCCTGACGTTCTTCCAGAACACTATGCTCCATCCTGTCTCAACAGCTCTGTATCATGTGAACTTGGGTTTATACCCCAGTGCCTGCCCCAACTCATTGGATGATTTGACTGAGAAGTGTCTCTAAAATCCTGCTGAGACGATTCACTGGGTCTATCCATGGAATGCCTTCTGAAACTCATATATCACAAGTGCTCTTCACTTTCAAAGCAGAAAAAAAAAGAAAAAGTAAAACGTAGTGGCTTGACTTTCCCCCAGGTCCCTTCCCTGACTTTGACCCTGAGAGAGCTATTTGGATGAGACAGAATTCCACTATCAAGCTGGTGAAAGAGCCGCTAAATCATTGCCTGATTCCTATCATTTACCAGCATTACGCTAAAAACTCTATATTCATTATTGCAAATGCTCACAACACTGCAAGGTAGCACTGCCCCCCTTTAACAGGTGGGGAAATTGAGGCTCTATAAGGTTAAATAATCTTCTCAAGTTCAGAAACCAGCAAGGAACAGAGCTGGAATATGAACACTTATTTGTTTTATTTCAAAGTCTACAAGGGTTCTTCAAAAATGGTGGATTCCTTTCTCACTCTACCACATTTCCCATCACTACACCATTACATATAAATTAACAGACTACTTCAAAATGTTTTTTAAAATGTTGAAGTTGCCAGAGTAATTTGCTTCTTGATCAAGAAAAATCAGCCCATGAATCTGTATACATATTTCTTGGTCTAACAGCTAGCACTTATTCATCATTTGTATTATGTTTGCCACCATTCAATTTATGTGTATTAACTCATTTAGTCCTATGAGCTAGGTAATATTAACATCATTATTTTATAGTTGAAGAAAACATGCACAGAGAGGTTAAGTAAATTGCCCAGGATCATACTGGCAGAGCTATGATGAGAATCCAGGCAGTCTAGCTACAGAGCCCAAGCTCTTATCATCACGTTTTACTGCCTCTCAACAATCAGAATAACTGTGTAAATTCTCCACTTAACTTTGCATGTATAAGTAACTTAAGGATCTAATCATTCCTTTGATATCTGAAGCTACCAAAAACCATTCGTTGAAAAACAAGGAGTAACATGTTGCTTGTGGCTCATACTCCCCGATTATTCATCACACTTTAGTATCTGACTCTTTTTCTCCATAAAGGTTGAAGACATAAAATTCTTCATGTTACTGTAGAAATCACACTTATCTGAAAAGGGTACGTTTCAGGATAAAGTAGAATCTTTTTCCAGGAAAATAATTTCTCCTTCCATAACAATAAAGAATACTGTTTTACTCCATTTGGGTAACCCTCCTTAGATTCTGGCAGGAATGTAATACACCAAAACTAGAGTTTATCATCTAAAGCCTGCAGTAAAGTCATTTTAAAAAATTTATATACTATATACTCAACAATCTCATATATTATAACTTTCTGGTGTGAACAATAATCAATAAAGCATTTCATTTCTAAAAATCAGCCTTGTTTTGTTTCTCTATTGTATGAGTCAGTGTCTGGCACATGTAAAGTAAAATGAAGAAAATGAGCTTATAAATCACAGTAATCTCCCTGATAATCACTACCCATTTAGTGAAGGGACAATGTGCTCACTACATGAGGCATTCTTATAAAAGACACCAAGCTGCAATTAACGATCTATAGATCTCATTCGCTCTGAAGTAGTAAGTGTTCTGATTCTAATAAATTCTCGATACCTAAGGACCTTATTCTGATTATTTTTATCTCATGTTTTTTGCCCACAGAGAAAGGAAAAGGAAAACGATTTCTCCCCCAGTACTAGCTGAGTGCATTCTTTTCTCCCTGTTTCTCCTATATCTAACCCAGAAAGGTATTTCAACCAAAACACTGTCAGAACACATTTCATTTTTTAAAGATTATAATATTCCTCCCAATCTCTTAACTAGAACACTTAACTACTTCAAGAATACCATGATAAATAATGTTTAAAATATCCTTAGCTAATGAAAAATATCCTAAAGTACCTTCTAAATTATACGAGAAAAATGAACGTTATTTACCTTTATTTTGAAATATTTAAATTATGCTATGAAATGTATATTCTGATCTTTCAAGCAAAAGATTACCTATATGCTAAATATTATACATAAACCAGAAGTTAGTTACCCAGAAGATACCATTGCCTGGGCAGAACATGTAAGGTAATGCTTGTTGTTTTATCATTTCTTTTCTTGTAACAACATTAATATAATTTCACTATTCCTGGCAGGCATTAAGGATTAATAAACGCAAAGAGGAAATATCACCCAAAGACTCAGGTTTGAGATACAGAAGAATGAATCTAAAACAGATTTCAGAATCCAAACACTCATTAAGTTAAATCCAAAGAAAATTCGAATCCACTGTTACTGGGTTTTGTTTCAGTCAAGGGCCCAGAGATAAGGCACTCAGATTAGAATAATGCAAATTGAGTTTAAGAGTTAAATTTTTTTAAAAAGACTTTAATGTTTATAAAGATTTGGCCAGGATGAAGTTCCCATCCTGAGAGTATCCCTCCTCCTCTTAAGCAAGGCTGAGAGAATCTTAGGGCTGAAATACAGCATAGGTCACCTTAGTTGTATCAAGTGTTAAAGCCAGTGTCTTTGAACCAAGAATAAAACAAAGACATTCTAGGAACAAAAGGACTCTCTCATCTCAAGTAAGCCCTCAGAGTAGAGGGGTCACTTTGAGAGGTGACCCAAAGACTCAGCTCTTGATGGAGTCTCTAGGTATGCAGATGATGATAATCTGCGCTCAACGATGAGGGTCTCTAACCTAGCACATTACAGCACAGAGCTATGGAAACTGGGGAGAGCAGAATCATCACACAGGAAGGTAACTCAGTCCCAGCCTGATAAACGTCTACCAAATCCAAGAAGAGAGAAGGGCCACAATCAAATATCTGAGCTGTGCTGAAGGGCAGAAAACCCACTCATGCCACATCAAGAGAACAGATGAGAAGATCAGACCTCAAATATCAAGAAGGCTGGTATGAAAAATCCTTCCTCCAGGGCCTGCGAAGTCAGAATACATTCTTTGTAGAACCCTGAAAGCAGTGGATCACTGAAGGCATTTCTGTTATCATACCCTTCCAATTGCATTAGAAATGCTTCTGCGAAGCAAATCAAAAGAACGTATTTTCCATGATTTTGGTGAGAAGTGAACTCATAGCACAGTAAAAGTAATTAAAGCTTTCTGGCTATTTCAATCCCAAACAAAAAACGTACTTTTTCCCTGCCTTCTCAAGCAAAACATTAGTGAAAACTATTTAATCTAGTCTTCATGATGAGATGTCTTCATTCTGAATATCAGCTTAGGTGAGGTGCTATGAAACACAAGGCAGTTTTCTATCTCCTTTTGGATCTCTCTTCTCCCTCTGATATGAAAAATAAATGATCACCTCTTGCTGCTGCCATGTTTTCCTGTCTCTAGCATCCTTCCATTCATCTTCCAGTTTAGACTTTTCACTTGCTGTCTTTAGAGACAGAAACTTGTGAAGAATTGCATATTTAAATACATAAATATCTGAATAAGTGTTAGATGTTTATTGTGACATTTTTGCATCTGTTTTCATTATTTATTTGTTTCCTCATTTAAGGATTTTAAAATTCTCACCACCAGCACCACACTCTACAAAGATTTTGATGTAACCTACAAGAATCCGTACAACAAAGTAAGACAAAAAATAAAATTGAGAAATACAGAAACACAGTAATGAGACCAGGTAAAATATAACTTAGAATTGATGGACAAACTCCAAGGAGCAATTCAGGATGCATATATGACACTCATGGGAAACTACACTACAGTTTATAGCACAGAGAAACCAATTTGTACTTGAGCTCATTGGCTGCTAAAGAAAAAGAGGAATTTGGTCTTGTTCCTGATTCATAATTCCCAGAATATTTTTTTACTGCCTTCTAATTTGGGGTCACTGAAGCTACCAGACATCTGACCTCTGTCCTATATTAGAATTGTAGGCTATCTGAGATGAAAGGTTAGACTGAAGACCATCTAACCTAAAGAGCACTGGAGGGAGGGATCAAGTGAGTTTTCAGTCCCACAAAGAATAGGAAAGCCAGTTCTAGAAGCCTGACATCTGGAGGCCTCTACCTAGTTTAGTGGTTTTTCCAATCAGCAACACTGCCACCTCTCTCTACAGTAGAGGAGGAGACCGAGAATCTAAGAATCTTCTGTTTGAGCCTCCTTAGATTGAAACAACTGTATGTTTAATTTCCTGGTTTACTGGCTATATCAGGGTAAGCTTCAGAAGACAAAAGCTAGGTACAGATTCAGCTGTCATGACTAAAGGTAGCTCCAGGTTCATACTCACAATTAAGAAAAAGTGTAGGGACTTCCCTGGTGGTCCAGTGGTTAAGAATCCGCCTTCCTATGCAGAGGATGTGGGTTTGATCCAGGGTCAGGGAACTAAGATCCCACATGCTGTTCGGCAACTAAGCCCATGCGCCACAACTACTGAGCACAAGAACCACAACTAGAAACCCTGTGTGCCGCAACTACAGAGCCCACGTGCTCTGGAGCCCACGTACCACAACTACAGAGCCCATGTGCTCTGGAGCCCACGTGCCACAACTAGAGAAAAGCCCGCACGCTGCAACAAAGAGCCTGCATGCCACAATGAAGAGCCCCTGCGCCACGACGAAAGATCCTACATGCCGCAGCGAAGATCCTGTGTGCCGCAACTAAGGCCCGATGCAGCCAAAAATTAAATAAATAAATATTTTTTTTTTAAAAAAAGTGTAAAGTGAGGCGGTAAGACTCATACCTATATTTACAAGAGCCTTCTTAGAGCCAAAAGGGAGACAAAACAGTTCCCAACTCAGGTAACTACAAACTACTTTCATATCATAGTTCCTATTCTATTTAGTAGACGACCTCTCTCCCTCTCTCTCTCTCTCTCTCTCTCTCTCTCGCTCTCACTCTCACTCTCACTCTCTTTCCTCTCCACTGAATTCATCCTTCAGGTCACAAGGAATTATCAGAGACTGGTGAGACAAAAATTCCCAGAACTCACATGGAGCTAGGAATCACTGGTCTTTCCACCAGCCAAAGAAAACAGAGTTCAGAGAATAAAAGGATCACTCAGTAGAGACATCGGAAAGGTCATTCCTTAAAAGTGAGGCTAAATCAGCATCTAGATCTGCCCTTTTAAAAGCTAAAAACAAGCTCTGGAATGATAAAACTGACCCACAAGTGAGCTAACTGTAGAACAAAGCCCAACACTGTCTAAAGGAATACAACTAAATCCAACACTTAACAACATAAACTTCACACTGTCCAGCAGCCAATAAAAAACTACTAGCCCTGTGAAGCAGGAAAATTTGACATATAACCATGAAAATAAATCAGTTAATAAAAAGAGACCAAGATATGACAGAGATGATAGAATTAACAATTATATTAAAATCATAATGGAAAATGTAATCAACATGCTCAAATTTTTTTTTTATTATAAATTTATTTATTTAATTTATTTTTTGGCTGCATTGGGTCTTCATTGCTGCACGTGGGCTTTCTCTAGTTGCGACGCGCGGGGACTATTCTTCGTGGCAGTGCGTGGGCTTCTCATTGCGGTGGCTTCTCCTGTTGCGGAGCACGGGCTCTAGGCGCACGGGCTCAGTAGTTGTGGCTCGCGGGCTCTAGAGCACAGGCTCAGTGTAGTGGCGCACGGGCTTAGCTGCTCTGCGGCACGCGGGATCTTCCCGGACCAGGGCTCGAACCCATGTCCCCTGCATTGACAGGCGGATTCTTAACCACTGTGCCACCAGGGAAGCCCCTGCGTGCTCAAATTTTTTAAGAAAAACATGAACATAATGAGGAGAGAACAGAAAATATAAATAAAAGTCAAATGAAATTTTTAGAAATGAAATATGTGAAATATGAAATTCATTGACTTAGATTAACATTGGATTAGATACTGCACAAAAAAAGATTAGCAAACTTGAAGACATAACAATAAAAACTAACCAAACTGAAGCACAAGCAGAAAAAAATCTGGAGAAAAATGAAAAGAAACTCAATGACCTATGGAACAATATTAAGCGGTCTAATGTGCTAACTGGAGTCACAGAAAGACAGGAGATAGAAGGAGGAATAGAAAAATTATTTGAAGAAATAATGGCTGAAAAATTTCCTAATTACACAAACTATAAACCCCCAGTACCAAGAATATCAACAAATCCCAAGGAGGATAAACAGAAAGAAAACCACAGAGAGGCATATTATAATCAAATTATTAAAAAGAGAAAATATTAAATGCAGCCAGAGGAAGATGGGGAAAAGGTGTTTTACATACAGAGGAACAAGACTAAGAAACACTGTAGAGTTCCTGTTAGAAACCATTAACGCCTAAAGACAATGGAAATAAAATGTCAACTTAGAACTGTATACCCAGTGAAAATGTCTTTCAAAAATGAAAGTGAGGGACACTTCTGGTTTCAGTTCCAACATGTAAAGAACTTAGGGCTTCCCTGGTGGCGCAGTGGTTAAGAATCCATCTGCCAGTGCAGGGAACACGGGTTTGAGCCCTGGTCCAGGAAGATCCCACATGCTGCGGAACAACTAAGCCTGTGCGCCACAACTACTGAGCCTGTGCTCTAGAGCCTGTGAGCCACAACGACCAAGCCCACGTGCTGCAACTACTGAAGCCCGTGCGCCTAGAGCCCGTGCTCTGCAACAAGAGAAGCCACCGCGATGAGAAGCCCACGTGCCGCAAGGAAGAGTAGCCCCTGCTCGCCGCAACTAGAGAAAGCCCGCACGCAGCAACAAAGACCCAACACAGCCAAAAATAAAAATTAATTAATTAATTTTAAAAAAAAGAACTTAAAAGATGTCACACCTGTCCTTACAACAAGAATATGCTGGACAAATTGAAAATCAAGACTTTCCTTGGAGCCATCAGAGAATTGAGGTCACAGGGCAAACCACCACCTTGAAATCTGGAGATAGATGCATTCAGAGAGGCACAGCCAAGATCTGCTTACTTGGAGCAGAAGCCGTGGGAGCCATAAACTGGTAGGAACACTTAATGGTAGGGTTGACAAATTGCTGGAGACTAAGCATGGACTAGTGTGAGAGTAAGAAATTTCTGAGGGCCACTTTTTGGGGGACCCCACACCCTCATAGGCTTTACCTCCAGGAAACTGACCAGGTTCTCATAGTGAAGATTCAAGATAGATACACTCATGGCCCTGGCAAGGGAAAGGGAAGAGTAATCACTATGAAACATGCCTTCTCCATAATGAAGGCCTGCTATCCAGAGGAAAAGACTTTTCCAGAGCTTTATCACAATTAGAGGAAGGGAATTTCTCCCACTCCAGCCACTTATATAGCATTGCTGTCTCACCTAAGACAAATTTTTTATAAAAGCTATACCACTGGAGAAAAACAACAGTCACAGCCCAGAGACATAGGCCTACTAAATGATGGAGATTTAATCATACTAATATAGAATCCAAATGTTCTTCAACAGGTGAGTGGATAGAGAAATTGTGGAATGCCTATGCAGAGGAATACTACTCAGCAATAAAAAGGAATAAATTACTGATATACGCAACAACACAGATAAATCTAAAAAACTTTATGCTCTGCAAAAGAATCCCAATACAAAAGAGTACATACTGTATGGTTTCATTTATCTGAAACGCTTTTGTTTTAAAGGCAAATCTAATCTATGCTGATAGAAAGCAGATATGCAGTTGTTTGTGGGCATAGATAAGGAATTGACTAGGAAAAAGCTCAAGGAAACATTTTTGGGTCATGGAAATGTTCTAAATCTTGACTGTGGTGGTGGATATATGGGTGTATATATTTGTCAAAACTCATCAAAAATGAACACTTAAAACAGGTGTATTTGGGTGCCAAATCTTTCTTTAAAACTTTGAAATTTTTCTAGTCTACACAGCAAGTGTATTTCGTCTTGCTCCTTCTTGAGCAGAACTAAAAATGTACCCTTCACCAATACTCACCTGACTGATCTCCAGACTTGAAGTCAGCAACCCCATCATTCCATATTCTTCTCTTCTGAAAAGAACAATGGGAATTAATCTTTTGTCATCCCTTGCATTTACTGGCCCTTAAATTATTTTTATATTTACCATCATAAATTAGTATTCATTGAACATTCATAGAATGCTTTGCAACTCCTCTTTTTCTCATGTCACATGAATATATTTAGTGCTTGCCATAATATTATTTTGAATAATTTAATAAATTATTTAAATGAAAAAAATTATTACAATTTCTTTATTTTTAAAAACTGTTCTCGAATTACATATAGAAAAGCCAAAAGGCAGCTGAGATATTGTTCTTTGTCATATCTTAAAAATGTATTCTTTCACCTCCAAGTTGAACCTCACACGTTTTGTGAAATAACCTGGCCCTCAACTTCCAAACCTCCACCACAGAAACTTGCTAAACAATATTTTCCTTCCTATCTCTAATTAAAAAGAGAACAAAACCTTGCTCATAAAGCCTTCTTCTTCCCTTGTGAAACCTAAAACTTTTCCTAATGTATTTCCTGATTAATTAGAACAGTGATAGAAAATGTCCCTCAGCTAAAGAAGCAATTTTCTCTACTTGCCATTACATTTATCACTGCTCTACAACATATTTCTCTTTTGCTCACTGACTAGTTGTTCAGATGAATACATGTCCCGTATATTGGGCCAGGAGCATCTGATGCTTTTCTACTACTCAGTTTGTGCATGATACTTCTTAATGAAGATGGTGATAAACAAAATCAACATAGTCATCCCACATCCTAAAGATAACCACATGCTATGTGCTCTTGAGTCAATCTTGGCTTACCATTAGCTAAACGGATATTAATTCGTAAATGCTGATAAACAGCCTTACTACAGAATTGTGTACAGTATCTCTAGAGAACACAGTATACGTCTAGAGCCTAAGAAAAGAAATGAAAGTAACTCTTTATTCAGTCTGCCAAGGGACTATGGAACCTTGTAATTATCTGACTTTAGACAGAAGAGATACATTGCAATTGGATACACATGAGGGCACAGGTTTATGCCTCAGATGACAGACGGCAGAGAAAAAGCTCTAGAGTGCAAGCTTTCTACCAGACCTTTTTAATTTATTTTCCCCAAACGCATCAAATTTTAATGCTGCCTCTCTGACCCAGTATGTTAGCTTTTTTATGAACTTATGATTAACTAGTACCATAGTAGCAGGAGCTAAATTTTCTTCCATTTAAAACTAAATTTTACTCATAGAAGTTATAACCCCTAAATACTGGGTGAAAGAGACCAAACGAGGAATCAAAGTAGTTTAAAAAGACAAATGAGAACAGAAAATTTAGTCTTGCACTATAATTACCATAGCATCTGGAATTCCATGAGCCAAATCTAGTCAGTTCCAACCCTGGGCAATTCAATCTGAAAAGCAGGGTTCAAGAATTAGCCATATCAACTACAGCCCAGTAGCTTGGTCCCCAAAATTAAGATGATCTCTTCCAGACCATATGGTAATTCATGGCCTTGGACGGAATGGGAACAGCGCTTGTAAGAGTTACATTTACATCCCTTTTATCTAAGGGCTGTAAGATGTAACATTATAATTCAGGTCCTAAATTATATGGGTAGGATGTGGACTTCCAAATATATGGCCAGGATGTGAGCTTGGCTTTCGGTTGCCCTGGAATGAAAACCAGGGCAAGGTTAAGTTTTCAAACATATGGCAGGGTCCTCTGGCCAGGTAGCTTCAGTCATTTTGAACACCCTCCCTACTCACAATGCACTCTCTGGCTACTGAGAGAAGAATTTGGAAAAAGATTTGTTAAAGTTAATTAACATATACCGATTAAAAAGTTTTCCCTATGGATACCGGTTAAGGGGAAACCAAAGGATGCAACGTGGCACTGGTAAAAGAGAACAGAAGTCCCAAAGAAATTCATCCTCCCCCCACTTTTTTGTTGCTACTTTTCAAGTACATTTTATAGTAACATATTCATTTTTTAACCAAGCTCAGTCCATTCATTGTCATCAGTACCACTACAACTCATATCTCAACACTTTGTCTTAAAAAAAAATAAGTCTTGTACAAGTTAGTAAAAGTTTTAAATTACTTAAGTTCCCTCTCAATAATGGAATAACACCACATTAAATCTCAAACAAGAACTCTGCACCTCTAGAATGTCTAACAAACTTTGGTTTTCTCTTTTAAATTTTTAGCTCATTTTCTCTCATGCTCTACAGAGGAGGGAGGCATGTTGAATGTTCCATAAAAGTAGATTATTCTGGGCTTCCCTGGTGGCACAGTGGTTAAGAATCCGCCTACCAATGCAGGGGACACGGGTTCGAGCCCTGGTCCGGGAAGATCCCACATGCCGCGGAGCAGCTAAGCCCATGCGCCACAACTACTGAGCCTGTGCTCTAGAGTCCGTGCTCCGCAACAAGAGAAGCCACCGCAATGAGAAGGCCGCGCGCTGCAAGGAAGAGTAGCCCCTGCTCTCCAGAACTAGAGAAAGCCCGCACACAGCAACGAAGACCCAATGCAGCCAAAAATAAATAAATTAATTTTTTAAAAAAAGATTATCCTGTATTCTCTTACATTATCCCATTTTGCTACAATCTATTCTTTCTTAGAATTTAAGCACTTGTCCTCAGTACTGTTTAATCTAGAGTTCTATCATTTTCCGATAAATTGAAATATAGTTATTGGAGCATATATGCTGGTAAGTTTCTGAGGGGTAGAGACCTCATATATATGTCTTTGCATCCCTCACTGCACCTAAAAAAGCCCTAAGGAGTGTTAATTAATTGGTAGTTATCTCCCAGTAAGCCTGGAATTTGGCAGTAGTGACAGAAGGGTCACACCCAAATCCCAGATATGGCAAGTGAGGATCCAAGAAATGAAGTGTAATTCAATCAACAATTATTGAGTACTTACTATTTATCAGGCAGAAGGATACAAAGATAAATAAAACATGGCTTCTGTCCTCAAGGATCTCACCATCTAAAAGAAAAAGCAGGGGTAAGCAATTAGATACTGTGAGACAGTGTTATAGAAACAACGCTTTGGAACTATCATCATTATCATCACCATCATCATCATCACCACTACCGCTTACTGAGTACTAATTATGTACCAGGCTCTATTCTAAGGACTTCAAATGTGTAACTTTAAATTACATGCCCACAACAGCCCTATGAGGTAGGTTAATCCAGGGAAAGATCAAGTCATGTGCTGGCAGTCACATAGCTGATAAGTGGCAGAGCTGGCTTCAGACCCCAGCAGCCTGACCCCAGGAGTCCAAACTCATAACCACTAGGCAATAATGCCTCTCCTAACTCCCAGGAGGGTACCATAAATTCTGTTAGATTAGTACGTAAGGTCATACAGAAGGATTTCCAGGGAAGGTGACATTTATTCTGGTTAATCCAGGAAAAATATATGAGTTGAGTTTGTGGTCATCTTTCTAGATTCGAGCAATTTTTTAAATTAACTTTTTATTTTGGAATAATTTTAGATAATACAGATAATAAAGAGAGTTCTCTTATATCCCTCACCCAATTTACCCCTCTGCTAACATCTTACATCTCCATGATATATTTATCAAAACCCAGAAACCAACAGTGCATTGGTGCATTGCTATGAACTCAACTCTAGACTTCAGTTTCGCCAGTTTTCCATTAATGTTTTCTGTTCCAGGATCCAATCCAGGATACCACACTGCATTTAGTTGTCATGTCTCCCCAGTTTCTTCTGGCCTGTGACAATTTCTCAGTCTTTCTTTTTCGTGACCTTGACAGCCTTAGGGAGTACTGACCTGGTATCCTGTAAACAGTCCTCTAATCTGGATTCTTCTGATGTTTCTCTCATGATTAGACTGGGGTTAGTGGTTTGAGGAAGAATATCACAGAAGTGAAGTGCCCTTCTCAAGTCATGTCATCTTAGGAAGGGCCTTGACATCACTGGTGATATTAACTTTCCTCACTTGGTTAATGTAGTATTAGCCAGGTTTCTGCACTGTAAAGTTACTATTTGTCCCTTTCTCTAATCTATTCTTTAAGATCAAGTCACTAAGTCTAGACCAAACTTGGGTGGAGTGAGAGATTAATCTCCACTTCCTGGAGAGGGGAGTATGTACATATATTATGACCATCTTGTTTTAAAGCCAATGAAAGTAATAGCCTTGAAAGGCTACAGGGAAAGATTACTGGATTTCAAACTTGTGACGAAACTTCCATGAGCCTCAGTGAAGTCAGGTATAAAGTAGTACTGATCATTTATCTTTGCCTCAGAGTTATTATCAGGAACAAATACTATGCTTCGTAATTCACAAATCTTGAGATAAAAGTTACGGGCCTTATTCCCATAAAATGCACATAATATACACAATTTTTCACCCATTATTAGGGATTCTCACCCCTGAATCTCCAGTGAGAATCCCTGCACTAAACTAGTAGTCCTTAAGTATTAAGTCTGATCATTACTAGAGGCAACACTCTTTCAAGAAGTAAGTTTCCAGGGAAACAAAGCAAAACAGGGATAAATCCAAAACATAAGAAGCCTATTTCACCTCATTGAAACACTAGAGAGAACCACGGAAAGATGTGAGCCCATCAGGGGTTTATTTCACATCCTCACCTAGCTAATCTGATGCCTGATTTGCAAAGCCATGTCATGGTGCAGGCACTCGGGTGAGTCTGGGCAAGTAGGGAGCACACCCGGACTTAAAGACCCTAGTTTTCTTGGTTTCAGCATTTCAGGAAGTGTAGTTGATTTTGAGGCAACCACTGCAGCGTGATTTTTTTAAGCACACATTATTTATAATTTTAAAATCTAACCATTAAAAAAGACCTGTAGGCAGAAATTTTCTGAAACATAAAGAGATTTATTTAAAATTTTTACTTACATGACTGTAGTATTTAATAAAACTGTTCTTTTTCAAATTATTTAAAACAAATTAATACTTATAATTCTTCAGGCTCTGTCCACAGGTGACATGCATATTAAGACTATCTGCTGAAGCGAATGAGTAAATTGCATTTAAATACTAACATTATGGGTCCATTTGTTCTGAAATCTTCCTCCCAAAGATTCCTCCACCCTCTCGCCTCCCTCTTCCAAGCCAAGAAGGTCACTCATTCTTACTGTAGTGCAGAATTATACTTTTGTTTTAGATGTTACTGTTAGTCATCGCATTAGTCATTTTCAACTTCCTTGAAGCAATATTGAAGCCTTCTTTGCGAACTCCATTACCTGCTATGACTAGAGCTGAAATCATCCTTTTCCACTTCTGGGTCTGCCAAACTCTCAGCCCAATGACTTAAAGGATGTGTGTGTGAAATGGGGGTATGCCCAGAGGAAAGAAAATAGCACATAGAAACAAGTGACAACAGTATATTATTGCATCTCTGCTGAGCATAATCCCTCATCAGGAAATTTTCTTTCCTCGGCACAATTTTCTCAGTGGTTAAGCTACTTTTTTGCAAAATTAAATAAGAGTTATAAAAAAAAAAACACACCTGAGAGGTTCACAGAGCAGCAAGGGATGGGTATTGTGGCTCATAGTAGCCTTTTTTTTTTTTTAAGAAGAAAACAACTCATCTCTGTAACTCTCCTTCCTATGCCCCCAAAACAATATGATTGTTTCAGGGGATATAATTTTACATTTCAATTTCTTCCCAACACATGATGGAAAAAATTGCAAAACTGGAGCCTGAAACCAGAAAGTCATGCAGAGCTTTGTGTGTGTTTTGGAGGGAAGCGGGGAGCATGAACAGAAAGGAAGCAGAAACCCGTTGTGCTACTCTGGTCCGCAGCCAAACCACCCCACTTACTTCTGCTTCTGGTGCCTCAGGGAGTTTGTTTTTCAAGCTTTTTATGGCAAGGAGAGAAAAATGTATTGGGAAATGGGGAAAAAATTCTGGTCCTAAAAATGATATTATTTAGTTCTATCCCTGTAATCTATGACACAAAAGATGAAGGCATGCAGTCGACTTTTTAAAAAAACCTTACATGAAAGAGATTTTCGTATGTAGTTGCTGTATCCTCTAAAGATCAAACAACCTCAATTCTTTAATGTTAAAATCTGGAGTTAGCTTTTAATTTTTTTTCCCAACAATCAAATAAGGATTTCTTGTCCCCACTTGGCACATTTGGAAGTAAAAGAAATGACCATTTCTGCTGGCATCTCAGGAATAACTGTTTTTGGCGTCACATGCTTCATTAGACCCTGACAGGACAGTGGAGCCACGGTGGAACACAGAGGGCTAGCAGTGAGCAGATGAATTAGAAAAGGTCATGCCTCACTGCTGATTCCCTGAAAGTTGGGGACCTTCTTTTTAGGAAAACTCCTCAGTCTCAGAAAGCTGAAAGGTTTAAGAAAGTCAGTTTGCCCTTCTGTAGGTCAGACTATTTTCTTCTCATGAAAAAGTGTATGAAAAAATGTCATGGCTTAGCCATTAACTTTCTCCAAATAAGTGTTATTAGAACATAGTAAAATTATAAGGTTAATTATTTGGTCTGGTTATGGTCTTTCCAATGGTGGCCTCTTTTGAAAGATGAAAGATTGATAAGATAGATAGAGTTTTAAACTTATATAATAGATAATTTATAGTATAATATGTAATATTATATATGTAATGTTATACACACATCTATATCTATATAATATATAATAAAAATATAACATTCATATATATTATTATATTTCAAGCATCTAGCAACAGTCTGACAACTTCTAGTTTTCTCAAACTTATGAAAATGAAGATTATTTATAGTGAGAGCAAATATATATATTGTTAGGAACCCAGTTTATATTCCTATGACCATGGTATTATATTAGGAGTAAGTAATAGCAGCTTTGGGTTTAAGTAAATAAAAACAAGATAAGAATAAAAGATCCCTACTGACAAAAAATGTAAATCCATTGGTTTATTGTCAAACAACTTTTTGTTACTCTGGCAGATGCTCCATTTCTAAGTGGGTTGATCCGTTCCACAGCCAAATAAGACTTTTAAATTTTATCAGTAAGGATGCTAGATGTCAAAACTCCCAACACGAAGGATGTGCCTTTAACTTTTTGCACTAAAGCACTCGTTAAGGATATCAAGTCCAATGAGACAAACAAATGTATACGTCATTTCAAGCAGTTCCAATTCATGACAATACTTCCAGGAATGTGGAAACTCACCAAACCTCATGGCAGTGACAGAGAATGAGTCGTTAACTTTTCACTAAAAAAGCAGTCATCCATTTACCATTTATTATGCACCTAAGACACGCCAGACACGATGACAGGTGTAAAATGTCAGCACTAAACTCTGTCCTTGTATGTTTTGCTTGAGCATAATTATTTCTTATGGGTTCCACTGAGGACTTGAAGCTCTGCAAGCTCAGGAAAAGCACAAAGTCTCCACGGTTTTGGGGTTTTGGGGGGTTATTTATTTATTTATTTTTAATTATTTTTTGGGCTGCTTTGGGTCTTCCTTGCTGCATGTGGGCTTTCTCTAGTTGTGGTGGGCGGGGGCTACTCTTTGTTGCGGTGCGCGGGCTTCTCATTGCAGTGGCTTCTCTTGTTGCAGAGCACGGGCCCTAGGCGCGCGGGCTCTAGAATGCAGGCTCAGTAGTTGTGGCGCATGGGCTTAGTTGCTCCGTGGCATGTGGGACCTTCCCAGACCAGGGCTCGAACCTATGTCCCCTGCATCGGCAGGCGGATTCTTAACCACTGCGCCACCAGGGAAGTCCCCTCACTGTTTTTCATTACTTATATCAATAAATTTTCATAACCATAAATGTTTATTTCTATTTATGAAGAATGGCTAAAGTACTGGAATCCCCTTAAACCTACAACCCTTCCTTTCTTTTAATAATTGGAGAGGGTGAATCTCCATCAGCCTCTCTATCTTTGCTTTTCTCAAATAACTGGTATTTTGGTTTGACTCCTCCTCTCTTTTAATCCACTGAAGTTATCAGGAGCCTGGCTATTTACCTTGTGAAATATTACATTACTGGAGGTAGATATATACCCAGCAACCACAGAAACCCCAGCTCTCAATTCCAGAACCGAAGAGACAACAGCAGTAGAGGTAAGAATAAGGGAATTTTCTACCTTATTTCTGCAGTCAAGTTGAGAATATGAGATCAGGTTGCCTACTTTCCAGAAATTAGAGCCAAGGGAACCAGCCAACTTCTTCAAAGTACTTTAAAAGGAGAATTTCTTCAGTCTCTGCCTCCCCACAAGAAGTATCTTAAACCAAAGAAGGAGCCATAAGAAAATACAAAAACTTGGATAGGTTCACCTGTTCTGGCAGAAGGCTCCATTACGAATGGCTGCATTTTCAGTCTTAAGCATCTATCTCAAATAATAGATCTTAGAAATGCAAACTCTGGAACTTTTTAAAAAAGGCCACAAAGAACTACTTAAATAGTGATGTTTTACTATAAATTATTTTCTACTGATCAACTTAGCATCTTCTTAGAGATACAAGAATTTTAGTCACCAGTCTCAAATGTCAGGTTCACTCATATTAATAGCAGTTAATTCTGGACTTTCGCTTGATATGTTATTAAGAATTTGTCTCTACCAATTCTTTTTCTCCCAATTCATTTTTTTCCATTTTTGTCACACTCCCCACATCTACTCCTATTACGTCTTCCCTCTGATAATTACTATAAGGAAAAAATACATATGTAATAACTTAGTTGTTCAAAATACAGAAAGACCAGATTTTAGGCTTACAGAAATATCAAACACATGAAGTGTTCTATACAGAGAAGTTTGAGTTGTGGCTTGGAAGCGTGATGGGGATATGTTCTCAAATAAAATACAGGTTTGATCCCCGGATCAAACTGATAAACAATAAAATAAATGAACATGAGATAAATACACTAATGGTGCCCTCAAATACCTCGGTTTGCTAATGTGATGAAGACCTCACAAGCCATAAAGGCATACGTGTGCAACGTAACGTTTTAGTTTGACAAATTCCACTCTCCGTTTTTTGGGTGGGTTGGGGGTTGGCACTAAACCTTTTTGACATGTCTGAAAGAGAAGGATTTAAGTCGAGTTCATTATCTCTTTAGTGCAGAAGTCTGGGAAACGAAGAGGCTAGACCAGGGAGACTCAATCCAGCTAGCGTTCCTTTTTGTTTTTCAAGCTGCCCTGACAATAATGCGGCAGGGTGAAAAGATCAGGAACACTTTATACACATTGTGCTAATTACTGCAAGTACTTAAAGTTGTAATTAGCTTATTATACTGCAGAGATCCTAACATGGCATGTCTTTCAAAAGAATTTCTCTCCAGATCATTAGTGGGAAAGCTAACAACATCTGCTTCAAATAAAATCAACCAATTAGCACAGGCAACTCCACATAGTTTGCAATCAGAGAATTATATTGTGCCAAGTGCTAATTTCAATGTGAATGCTATCTCCTTCTCATATCCCACGCTTCTCTGCCAGCACAGCTGGTGTTTAACACCACTGACTTCAGCGAAGTCTCCAAAAACTTATGTTAATTTGAAATAACCTAATCAGAAGTGTGCAATACAGACTGAGGTCGATCTCAGCTTAATTAAAACTGACCTTGTCATTTCACTGCCTGTAAAACACCACTATCTCACCATTTATCGTTCAACTACCACAAATAGTTCATTTATGCAAAAACCCAGGAATATGAGTTCCAAACCACTAGAGCTATTTTCAGAAGTACTGTGAGCACTGGACTTTAATGGAAGGAGAGGTCTGCCTACAAGTACCGGGCAACAATAAAGGTAATTCAGCAGACTCAAAATAACTTGTCAGCCCTACCCATGAAGGCTGCTTCTGCCCACTTCCGTTGGCTCGAATGGCACATTCACTCCAGAGACTGACAGGCATTAGCAGATGTGAAGGCTTTCATTTTAAAATTAATATCTCACCCAGTACCTTTCAGCAAGCTGAATCGTTCAATCAATAAGCATGACATGGCAGGTGTGATGTGTACAAGGCACTAAATTCTTCTGCCAAAGGTACTAGAAAACATCTGCTCACATGCGTGTGTGTGCATGTCAATGGATGAACCGCTGAGAAAAATGATTGCAAGTGGAATATGTAATATGCTTGTATTCACCGAGATAAAGTTAAAAACAAAGATCATATTTTTATGCTGTATACCTGCCATCAAATACACCTTGTTTAACCTGCCTTAAGTCTATAACCCTGTGTTTTTATATGTACATGGTCAACTGTCTATCAAATTAAGTAGCCACCATTCTGGTTTTCTGCACATTAACATGGTTTAAAACGTACCTCCAGGTTCTCTTCCAGACTTGCTTTGTTTATTTTCGTACATCTTAATCCATAAAGTATTCAAGGCAATGGTACTAGCACTGAAAAATTTATCCATGAAATAATTCAAATTATTTATACCAGGAAGACTTTTTATTTGTCCACAGAGCACACGCTTAGCCGCAACTCAACATGTTTGCTAATGCTTTCCTTCCAGTCAATCAGGCTACCCTTTTGCTCTTGCTCCACCCACCCAGACAAACCCAGTCTCTGATTACCAGAGCCTACACTGACTTCACCCCTGTAACACTTATTTGCTAGGCCAATCCTTCCGATACAATCAGGTATTGACTATCTTGAATCGTTTAATATTTTATCTCGGCCAAGTCATGGAGGGATAGTCTCATTCCATTTATAGGGAGACCCTCTGGTCTTGTGGAACAAACGGGGGCCATGGTGTCAAAATATTTGAATTCTTAACTTGGCTCTGTTAACTCTATGACCTTGGACAAGTGTGACCTTGAGCCATACACCAAATTGTCCAAGGTCAGGTCTCTCCATCTGTAAATAAGCTTAACAATACCTCAGAAAGTGGGAATTCCCTGGTGGTCCAGTGGTTAGGACTCTGTGCTTTCACTGCTGAGGGCCCGGGTTCAAACCCTGGCTGGGGAACTAAGATCCCACAAGCTGCACAGTGAGGTCAAAATAATAATAATAATAACACCTCAGAAAGTGAATTTTGAGGATTAAAAGAAATATTATAATAGATGCGAGTGAGTCTAAGAGTCCAACAGATGTTTACTGAAGGACGTAACCAAACATTTGGTGAAATATTGGTTGGAAAAATGTAGGCTACCAGGAAAGAAATTTACAAATAAGGAAATATGAATTGGCCATCTTATAATGTTCATATGACAAACCTAGTGCAAAGAAGAGAGGTTATTTATATTCAAGATCCTGTTTTTAAAAGAAAAAAAAATGGTATTCTGGCACAAAAGAACAAAAAAATCCATTTCGATTTGATTGTAGGTGAGTGCAGGTGTCTCCATCTCACTCAGGAGGTTAGGGCCCTGTGAGGAGTTGTTGGTATAATTGGTGGACGTGAATGTTTTGCAATGCTAAGTGCTACCTTTCCCAAGGGAGGATGAAGAGCTTCTGATTCCTTCCCAAGAAAAGGTGAAACTGCTTATGCCACGAAAATTGTTTAGACAATGTTATCCCACTCACATGATCTCCTACGATATTATAATTTGACGGTGAGATACTTCAATTCCAGATTTATGAATGTTATATGATTTCATTCACTCATTCATCAAAAATTTACTCTTTCCTACCTGTGTGATCTTGGTCAGGTTACTTCACTTCTTGAAGTTTCAGTCTGTTCCCCTGTAAAATGGTAATAACAGTATCTGTCATTTTGGTTGGTGGGTATATTATATGAAGGTAGCTCATGCCAAATGTTTAGTGCTTTGCCTGGCACTTACTAAATACCTTGTGACTCATAGCTACTCTTGATAATCTTATCTACTTCTACCCCTGCCGCTACAGAAAGGAGTAATTTATACTTCCTAGGATGATCCTGAACACTGCTCCCTTTTCGGATGTCAGATGTCATCTCCTCCACGGGTCCTACTCCCAGGCTGAATTATTCGCCCTCCCTTTGGTTTCACAGACCTTTGTCCCTATTTGTATTGTAGCATTTAGCATAGTGTATAGTAATAATCTGTTTAGATCATTGTTTTCCTGCCAAGTTTTTGAGCCACTCAAGAGCAGGAATTTTTAACTCATCAATCTTTTTGTTCCTAATGTTGATAAAGTGTTGCACATAGGAGGAATCCAAGAAGTATTTGTTGACTAAACGAATGAATAACTATACTGACATGGTATAGAGACATAAATATTACAAGCATTATTCTGAAATACCATAGTCCTCTAAAGTTTAGATTACCAATTTTAGAAATCTGTGAACTTTAAATACAACATAAGGTGTTGGTTTCAAACTTTAGACACTGGGAGTTCTCTGGCGGCCCAGTGGTTAGGACTCTGGGCTTTCACTGTCAAGGGCCCGGGTTTGATCCCTGGTTGGGGAACTAAGATTCTGCAAGCTGCACGGCGTGGCCAAAAAAATAAAACAAAACTTTAGACATTTCTGGAGCTTTTTCCCGTGCTATCATGGTTTCATTAGTGTCCTTTGTGGGCCCAATGAATTCAGTCAGGAGGATTCTGTTAAAGTTTTCCATGCTTATTACCACCAGGGCAATTAAATAAGGGACTTTGCTACTTGAGAACTCCTTTTCCCAAAAGGCCCAAGTTTGGTGAGAGTAACTACCGTAGGGCAGGACAGCAGGTGGACAAAATGGAAAGAGAATATGTAGACAGGATAGTTTCTTCTCTGTTTTTCACTGACAGTCCTGGATTATTTTCACAATTACTACTATTATTATATAGATTACTTTGGAAATCCATACGAAACAGATTCCAAATCAGAAAGTAATTTGCAGGCTTCCCTGGTGGCGCAGTGGTTAAGAATCCGTCTGCCAATGCAGGGGGCACGGGTTCGAGCCCTGGTCTGGGAAGATCTCACATGCTGCAGAGCAACTAAACCCATGCGCCACAACTACTGAGCCCACGCACCTACAGCCTGTGCACCGCAACAAGAGAAGCCACCGCAATGAGAAGCCCATGCACCACAACGAAGAGTAGCCCCCGCTCGCCGCAACTAGAGAAAGCCCATGTGCAGCAACAAAGACCCAACACAGCCAAAAGTAAATAAAAATAAAATAAATTAATTTTTTAAAAAAGAAAGTAATTTACAATTAAGCTGTTAGACATGGTACAAAGCTTTCCAATGAAAATCTTCATCGTTTCTCAGAGAAACATTCAGATAGAAATACAACCACAGTTAGACTAAAGAACCAAAAAACAAAACAAAACAAAATCAAAACTGTATCCCCTGAAGCACCATTTATCCAAAACAGATATAAACTAAAATAGCTTAAGAGTCAAAAATTTTAACTGGTCTTTAAGTGACCTTGAGGTTACTAAATCAACAGATAAACTGTGTTCCGTATGTTAGGACTAAATGTATTTTATCATCTAATACTTTTAGCATTGTTAAAACGTGTATGATTTAACCATACGGTGAGCATTCTGGCTTTTCCAGGACTTTCTCAATTTCACATTTTCTATTGTTGTATAAGTAAACATGTATTTGTCAGACCATATATCCCAATTTGGGATGCAAAAATTCTGGTCTCCATATTTAATTGTAAGTCCTCAGTTAATTGGAATGTGTACTGAACCAGAAACGCCACTCCAGGTCTTTGGGACTGTGCTTCCAATTATAAGTATCTGATTTACGCTTTAAAAGAAGTATTTCTGTATCACCTGTGTGTCACTCCACATGTGGACTTATCAAACAAAGTGAGAGAATTCCCAAGAGTGAATGTGGGCCAAATTTGCTGCAGCACAAATGGGTAATCACAGAAATCTCCCTATTGTCCTCTTCTCTGTTTTATCAGCTCTTTTTCCCTTCTACTTCTCTCACTGCATGGTAAACCTTCTTACTGCCCATGTTATAACAACTTCCATTCCAAAAAGCCCAGACAATGGATGATGTTTACTTGCTATTTGCAAACAACAGAATCCACAGCATTGCCAGCAGATGCCCTTGATTCACTGTGAATGAGGAAGGGAATTATAGGAAATCAGTGTGCATTGTGTCCAGCTGAGATGGATGCTGGCAAAACAGATTCCAGGCAAAATATCAGAGCACAAAAGTGTATCTTCTGGGCCTTTCTCACTATAGGGCATCCCTCTGAGGCCAGCCAACTCCACTGTATCTCTTTTCAAGGTATGTCCACTTCTCGACTCTTTAAAACCACCTTTTATTTTCTCAAGACCTGCTAGTTCATCTGATAAAATGAATTGAGAGTGAGAGCTAATGTCATGCTTCCCAGATAATCTTATATTTGAGTAGGGAATGTCTAGAGATTCAATATCTTAACCTAAAGCAATGGATTTGGAAAACAAAAAATGGCTTGTACCAAGTTACATTAGTGAAGAACCATTTATCAGGAATCGGAAAAGGTCTGAGATTTTACCCTACTTGCAAGCTGACAAATTAATCTGCGACAGTTTCATAGATGCTGGAAGAGGACAAGAAATTCCTGGATCAGAGACAAAGGACATTATTACTCACAGCACAGCCAGCAGCATGAATATGTTTGTGTCAATTCTCCTTACTCCAAGTGTCCCATTGGGTGACACAGAGGATCCCCAGTGGATGTTCTCCTGCAGTGGGTGTGAGTCACAGCTAAGGAACCCCAAGCTCAGGGAACCTGAATCTTTTATAATGGGCAGTCAGCATGCCTGCCCTTTGCCTCATTAGGAGAAACTCTTTTTATCATACCAGACAGTAAGTAAATCTGCCTTCTTCTCCAGCAGGTTATGAGCTCTATCTTCCAAAGCTATCTACCATACAAATATCCTAGGAAAAAGAGTCCAGAACAAAAGCCAGTCAGTGCCTCTGCTCACGAGATATGCAAAAATAAGAGACCTATGGAGAATCGTCTCCCAACACCTCTTCAGAAAGAGATTTTCAGAAGCTATCCCAAATGGTATCTTGTAGACTGCTGCTTCTCACCTGGAGAATAAACATGCATATTCCTGGGCCTCACCCCAGAGATTCTGATTTAGTAGGGGTGAGGCCCAGGAATATGCATTTCTAAAAGATCCCAAGTGAAACTGATGCTGGTGGTTCCTGGACCACGCTTTCTGCACTACTGTAGATGACAATTTCACTGATGTGTAGAAAATAAATGGAATTAGAATTTGAGGAAAAGGTGGTGACAAAACCCACAAATAGAAGCGAATAAAGAAAAACAGAAGGAAATAAAGAGGAGAGGAGTTTGTCTACTCTCACTCAGGGTGAGCAGTATTGGGATTTGGATTTTCAGGACTATGTACATGGCAATGAATTTGTACCTTTGACTTGCAGCTTGGAGATGACAAAGTTATTTTGCTTTCCTAAGCCCATGACTCAAAACTGGGAGGTGTGGGCTTCCCTGGTGGCACAGTGGTCAAGAATCCACCTGCCAATGCAGGGGACACGGGTTCAGAGCCCTGGTCCGGGAAGATCCCACATGCCACAGAGCTACTAAGCCCGTGCACCACAACTACTGAGCCTGCGCTCTAGAGCCTGCAAGTCACAACTACTGAGCCTGCGAGCCTAGAGCCCATGCTCTGCAACAAGAGAAACAACCACAATGAGAAACCTGCGCACAGCAACGAAGACCCAACACAGCCAAAAATAAATAAAAAACAAAAACAAAAAAACTGGGAGGTGTGATCCTATACGAGCCCAATCTGAGAGGCAAAGTTCATGCTGAACAAAATGCCCCTGTTCTCATTTGTTTCCTTCTTCTACTGAGCTTCATTTCACCCTGCACTTGAGACAGAAAGTCTCCTGAGTAGGTGATGTTGGACTTTTCCTCCCAAAAAACATGTATCTATTGATATGGTATCTTCAAGACATGCATGTTCATATTGGCATCTGTCACACAGAGTGTATGATAAACAAAATAAATAATTTTTACTTGAAAAAATTTTCCTATGTTATTTTTATGCTCTTCTGATAAAACAGGCCAAATTATCGCTTCATTTTTATAAATACAGTTTTCATTAACTTCAGAGACAGTTGCACATGAGTCTCTAGAGACTCCTATAAGTATCTTGTTATTTATTACGTTTTAACCACCACATGGTACATGTGTACTATATATTTGATTCCCTCTGAGATCAAGATTAAATTTGCCAGTTGAAAACATAAATGCAGAGCCTACAACTGGAGGAATAATAATCCTTTTTCAGTCTTCATCCTCGTCAACTCCTCTACTCTATTTGATGTTGTTATTTATGCTCTCTTTGAGGCATCCTATTCCCTTAACTTCCATGACATCAAATTTGGGGGGTTTTGGGGGATAATGATTTTATCACTTTAATAAAATTTATCCATGCTCATTATTTATTATTTTTTTTATTTTTAACATCTTTATTGGAGTATAATTGCTTTACAATGGTGTGTTAGTTTCTGCTTTACAACAAAGTGAATCAGCTATATATATACATATATCCCCATATCTCCTCCCTCTTGCATCTCCCTCCCACCCTCCCTATCCCACCCCTCTAGGTGGTCACAAAGCACTGAGCTGATCTCCCTGTGCTATGCGGCTGCTTCCCACTAGCTATCTATTTTATATTTGGTAGCATATATAGGTCCATGTCACTCTCTCACTTCATCCCAGCTTACCCTTCCCCCTCCCCGTGTCCTCAAGTCCATTCTCTACGTCTGCATCTTTATTCCCGTCCTGCCCCTAGGTTCTTCAGAACCATCTTTTTTTTTTTAGATTCCATATATATGTGTTAGCATACAGTATTTATTTTTCTCTTTCTGACTTACTTCACTCTGTATGACAGACTCTAGGTCCATCCACCTCACTATCATTTCTTTAAAAACTAAGCAACACAGAAAAGTGTTAGAAAGCAAAGAATTACCCCAAATCACAACAAACAGAAACAAACAGTGTTAATATTAGGTGAACAATGTGCCACACTTCTCTCTATACCTGTAGAAATAGAATGAAGAAATGGGTAGGTATACACATAGATTAGAGAAAGAAAGATAAAGAGATAGGGAAACAAACAGGAAAAGACAGAATGATAAGACCACCTCATAAAATGGGATTATATTCTAAATGTTGTTTTTTAATCAGATGTATTAAAATTTATATGAATTTAAAAGAAAAAAGAGGGACTTCCCTGGTGGTGCAGTGGTCAAGAATCCACCTGCCAATGCAGCAGACACGGGTTCGATCCCTGGTCTGGGAAGATTCCACATGCTGCGGAGCAACTAAGCCCATGCGCCGTAACTACTGAGCCTGTGCTCTAGAGCCCGTGAGCCACAACTACTAAGCCCACGCGCCGCAACTACTGAGCCCATGTGCTGCAACTACTGAAGCCTGCGCACCTAGAGCCCGTGCTCCACAACAAGAGAAGCCACTGCAACGAGAAGCCTGCACACTGCAACGAACAGTAGCCCCTGCTCACTGCAACTAGAGAAAGCCTGCGTGCAGCAACAAAGACCCAACGCAGCCAATAAATAAATAAATAAATAAAAGAAGAAATTGAAGGGATTTCCAGTTTAAACTGGTAGGTTGAACACATGCACTTACCTCTAATACATCTTGAAACCTCATTGAAATGAGAGCAAATGGATAGAAAAGAAAAAAGTATACATATACAAGAAAAAAAAGAGAGAATAGGGAAAAAACAATACCACAAATTTTGGAGAGGGGAAAGGCAATAGATGAGTAGAAACCAATATACCTGCGTGCCAAGCCAGCAGTAAGAAACACTGAAACACCACAGAACCCCAGATGCCTCAGGCAGAGACAGGAAAGGTGACAGGGAAGGTAGGGCTTAAACACTACTTGAAAGTCTATTTAAGCATAGTTAGAAACTGGAACCCTCATCCACTGTAAATGTAAAATAGTACTGACGTTTTGCAAAACAATCTGACAATTCCTCAAACGACCAAACATGGAGTTATCATGTGACCCAGCAATTCCACTCGCAAGAGAAACGAAAACACATCCACACAAAAACTTGTACATGAATGTTGATAGCAGCATTATGCCTAAGAGCCTCCAAAGTGGAGACCACCCAAATGTCCATCAACTGATGAATGAAAACACAAGATGTGCTATATCCGTACAGTGGAATGTTATTCGGTCACAGAAAGGAGTGAAGTTCCGATATACGCTACAACGTGGATGAACCTTGAAAATATTATCCCAAATAAACAAAATCAGTCACAAAAGATCATACATTGCATGATTCCATTTATATGAAATGTCCAGAACAGGCAAATCCAGAGACAGAAAATGGTCTAGTGGTTACCTAGGACCGGGCGGGTGACGGAGAATGGGGAGTGACTGCTAGTGGGCACGAGATTTTCTTTTCTAAAAATGTTCTAAAATGTATTGTGGTGATGGTTGCACAGCTCTGTGAATTCAGTAAAAACCCTGAATTTAATACTTTAAGTGCATGAATTATATCGCAATAAAACCACGTTTAGAAAAAAGTAGTCAGTTACGCTCCCAGATGCCCTCCCCTACTCAGCACAGTCAGGCCACTGGCCCTCCCCTATTTCGTCAAAAGATCAGAGACTTGTTCTCTGGCGAGGGTAAACCTGCAGGCCTCTGGACTGAGCGACAGCAGGCCAACTGAAGGCAGGTGCTGGAGTGACAACAGAGGAGTTCAAGTTCACGTGCTGAATGTTGAGATTCTCAGCCTTCTTTCTCCCTCAGAAGCCAATGTGCTCATGGTTCTAATAAGGAAGAGCAAAACCCAAATTTGAATATTGTGGGTGGGGAGAAAAAAGGTAAAGGAGGAAAACCCAATAAGGAATTCTACATAATAATGACGTGCCGCCTAGCATGTGGTCTCCCAGTTAGTGCTCAATAAATATTTTGTGAACTAATAAATAAATCAATAAATGACTAGAGTTTCTGGAGAAGCAACAAGCCATGTACCATGAGAAGTGATGTGCTGGCATAGTAAATCTTTTCTGGAAAGCAATTTAGCAATATGTCTCAGGAATGCTCAAAAAAGTTTCCTCAGTAATTATATTTTTAGTAATTTATCCTTGACAAATACTCTCAGAAATGTAAGCAAACGTTTATGTGTAAAGATCTTCAGCGCAGTGTCATTCCATAATCATAAATTTTGGGAAATCTAAATATTCAATAACAGGAATATTATTAAATATATTCAGTGTATCTATATGTTAATGAAATTCATTAAAAAGTGATTTCGAAGTCCATTTCACCATTTCATTATAATATGGAAATGTTACCCATGATGGGTGAAAATATCAGGACACAAAACTGACACAAAACATTGGGACACAAAAACGTCCAACACTCTGAAATAAACTCTTGTTTAAACCTAACCTCCTCAGCCCTAATCCAGATGCCACACTGTTTTTGCATCTCTCTCTCGCTCTTTGCCTGCTCTAGTCATGCATGATCCCTCTGCCCCGTATTCTTCTGGATTCCAATAGCAATTTGTCTGCCCTTCCTATTCCACTTAATAAATATCAATCGTATCCCTTCTCTTGTTTTTAATCTTCTGCAAGGCAAGAATTACATCTTAAGTCCATGCCTTCTTTAGTATCCAATAAAATGCCTTGCACACAGTCAGTACATTCATTTTTCACCAATTCAATAGATAACTATTATATGTCTGCTGTACACCTAGAACTACTAAGGAGAAGTCAAAAGAGCACAGACACGACATCAAGAAATTTGGGTTCGAAATTAGGCTGTGCATGACTTTGGACACACTGGTTAACAACATTAGGCCTCAGTTTCCCAATAGTGAAATAATGCCTTAGGTCAGTATTCCCACTGAACGTTAAGATGAGGATTCATGTGCCAGTGATTTTTTAAGTGCTCCCAGGAAAGATGGTGGCGGCAGGGGTGGGGGAACAGAGAGGGAAAAAACAAACAAGGGTACGACCTCAGGTGAAGTCCCAGCCTGAGTCAGATCAGGGGAGCTCTGGATCACACAAGTAAAGCCTCCACCCTGTCTCTACTTGAGTCAAGGGGGGTGGACTTTCATATTTACACCTGTCAGTCACTGGCCAAGCTTCCTTGATGCAGGGACAGGGCCAGGGGTAGGTATGGTAAGGCTAAACTCCCAGGTACTTCCAGTTCTCTGTGTCTGGGCAAAGTGGTTCCAGTAGCCCAAGGCTATTCCTTTGAAGAGAGTCACAGAAAGCCTTTAGAGATGAAAGAATGCATAAGTTGTGGGAGGGATGGCATTGTGGGTGGAGGTCAGTGGCCACTACAGAGGGTACTGGAGTAGGTGACCTCTAAATCAGTTTTCTGAGTCAAATTTCAACAAGTCTATTATATTTAATACGAAAGACACAATCATTAAACCTATTCGGGGAGACAAAATGAACATATATTAAATCACTGGATGCTAAGTCAACGTACACTCAAACATAAACACCACTCAGAAAAAGGGAAAATGCAGAGCTTAATCTGAAAGGTATTATAAAGGAGGTAAATCTGTTAGTTAGCCATGAAAGAAATGCGAGCTTGTAAGTGCGCTTCTTCGACACAAATCACTGTTGCCCTAAAATCCTGAACAACAAAACGCTTCCTCTGAATCCAACCTTCTCTCTCTTCTCTTCATCTTCTTTCCCACTGAACTTGCGTTTAAACTCTTTATGCCATCTGGGCTCTCAAATCCGCTGTCTTCTACCCCTCCTGCCGTTGCTTCCTCATTTGTTCCCTCCACAAATACACACATTTATCCCGGGGTGTTTTTCTATTTAGTTCTTCTATCCTAGAATTTTCATCTCTTTTTCTCCAAGTTGTCTAAATCACAGCTCCACAGCAAAACCTCCATGAATACTTCAGTGATTCTCCAGTTCATAACTGCCTCCAACACCCACAAAATGATTAGAAAAGATATGACAGTGTATAATTAACGTCTAAGCCCTATGGTACTAAATCTGGCTGCTACAGGCACATCTATTCTTTCTCCTCAACTAGACTGTGATCCTCCCAGGACGATGTATTATATCCCTTCACACCACTTGGCAAAGATCTAGAGAAACCAAAGACTAACATATGTGAGAGATGACTTCTCTCCTTAATAAAAATAGTAACTACCAAATATAATCAAACAAGATAAACCTCACTTTATAAAATAACACAAATACAAGGCAGAATCAGTTTACTGATGTATTCTGACATGTTACTTCAGGATAGTAAAGGAGAAAATGAAAAAACAAAAAGAAACTCAAAAACATTTTACAAAATACACATCTTTAAATGCATCTTCAGGTTGATTCATTTAGGTGTTTATATGTCTGAGGATCACGATTCACTACATTATTGTGATAAATAGGATTCTACGTAGAGACCTCCAGCTCTTAAGAAAATTAGGAAACAAGGCAGCCTCAGGCAGTAAGAATAAGAGCACAGCAATGTCAAGTTTTTCTGATACAGGAGATGTCTGGTTATAATATAATGACTTTGTTCTATGATCTGGATATCAATATCCAAGTTTTTCATATGCTACCTAGAGTCAGTGTTAGGAGAGATTTAAATTTCCACCATAGAGAATACTGCCCCAAATGAGAAAAATATTCATGCTTCCTAGGATTGCTGCTTCGACTGTTACTGATTCCATGAAAATATGTCTACAAACAGAAACAGAACATTTGAGGAAGAAGATAAGAATGGGTTAAGCAGGGTACACATACTGCATTATCTGTGCTTCACTTTCACACGTGGCAGAGACACTCACCCACCTTCCTCCATGGTTCCAACATCTGCTTTGTAATCTGCCCACTTTGGAGTTGATCAGGTCATGAGGGCTCTTGGTGCCCTTACAAAAGAGGCTTCAGAGAGTTAGCTTGCCCCTTCTGTCATGTGAGGTTACAGCGAGAAGACGGTTGTCTAGGAGGAAGCTGGCTCTCACCAGACCTCAGATCTGCCAGCGCCATGATCTTGGACTTCTGAGCCTCCAGAACTGTAAGAAACAAACGCTTGTTGTTTATAAGTCAGTCACTTTATGGTATTTTTGTAATAGCAGCCCAAAAGGACTGACACCTCCTATCAACTCTGTGCACCCCAATCCCTCCAGCAACTTTCCTTCTTCTTATGAGGGCCTGACCTGGTTTATGTTTCTTGCAATCAAGAACCCTGAAAGGTCCAAAGCCCAATCCAAACTTAACATCTGCCTTCAACACATGTAGACCCATCACCTTCTGAATCGTTCACACTCAAACCTGGCATCACTTTAACAACTTCATCTGCCTCACCACCCTGTCATTTCTACCTCTTTAACATTTCACACACCTGTCTGAAAAAAATGCATACGTCTGTGAAATCACAGCAGCAGATGAACCTGTTTAAATCCGACTCATCCTTCAAGAACTAGTTCAAAGTCAGCTCTTGTCTTATCCCTGTCTCCTATGCCCACCCAGGTATAACCACTCTTCACTCTGAACTTTTATTGCATAATTTACCTATTTTCCTGCTCTTATTAGTGCATTCAACTAACAGTTATTAGTTGAACCTATTCTGTGTCAGGTATTGTTATAAGGGCTAGAAATACAGCAATAAACCAAATAGATATCAATCTTTGTCTAGTGAGGAGACAGAGTATAAACAAAATAGTAAGTAAAATGTAGAGTAGGGGGGCTTCCCTGGTGGCGCAGTGGGTGAGAGTCCGCCTGCCGATGCAGGGGACACGGGTTCGTGCCCCGGTCCGGGAAGATCCCACATGCCGCGGAGCGGCTGGGCCCGTGAGCCATGGCCACTGAGCCTGCGTGTCCGGAGCCTGTGCTCCGCAACGGGAGAGGCCACAACAGTGAGAGGCCCGCGTACCGCAAAAAAAAAAAAAAATGTAGAGTAGGTTTAAGAGTCATAGGTGCTAAGGAGAAGAAGTAAACAGAGAAAGGGCTAGCAAATGTCATGGAGTGTGCCACTTAGATAAGATGGGCACAGAAAGTCTCGCAGAAAAGGTGACATCTGAGAAAAGACCAGAAAGCAAATGAGGGAGTAGACCAAGGGGGAATCTTAGGATCATTCAAGACAGAGAGAGCAGCAAACACAAAGTCCCTAAGTTTGAAGCAAGTCAGATTTTTTGTGGAAAAAATGGAAAGGCAGAGAGATCAAGGGGAGAGTAGAAGGAGAAGGGCTCAGAGAGTAAGGACCTCGGCTTTTCTCTGAATAAGACAGGAAGCCACGGAAGAGAGTTAAGCAAACATGGTCTAACTTCATTTTAGCAGGCACGTTCCAGGTGGATAATGGACTTTAGGGGTGAGGCTCAGCAGAAGCTGGGAGATAAATTAAGAGGTTGTCCTTTGGCAAGACGTTGGTGGAGATGGCATAGACTTTTCACCTCTCTACACCCCTCTCGAAAATAGAAAAACTCAAGTAGGGTAACATAAAAAAATGAATTCAAATGAATCTCCATGAACCCAGAATATAGGTTGGATGCAAGAGGAATGTGGGAGCAGCAGCTCTGCACAAAAGGCGGGAAGACAAAGGGATTTCTGGTGGTCTTAAGAGCCAGGGAGTCCAGAAACTGGCAGCAAATCATCACCATGAAGAGAAGGCATCCCTCCTGGGAATGGAGGGCTCAGTGGGCTCATCTAAGAAAAACAATGGAAACAGAAGGAGGCTTCTCAGACCTCCACTTGAGGTGAGTGCAGGAGCACTGCTGGGAGCCTGGTCCCACAGGCTCTGGAGAAAGGAGAGTCCCACACTGAGGACATACCTCAGGGAAAGGACTTTGGGGGAAAAAAAGAGTCCAGATTCAGGGGGTGGTGGGATGGGAAGCCAGTAGAGGCCCTTTTCAGAAATAACTGGAGAGACGGCTACACCGAGAGACCATGGTTTTGAATACTTCAAAGCAACACTAGAGAAGAAGCCCAAGAGCTCTGCAGCTTGGAAGGCCATCCTGATCCAACCCTCAGGAACTTCCTTGTAAAAGGACAGATAAACTCATCTTACTTAAACATGAGTAGCAGAAAAGGAGGTCATTCAATTCAATACGCAAGAATCTCCATTATTAAAAAAATTTTTCTTCTCTTCATGAGGATAAGGGTGACATATAATTCTCCTATGCTCTGGCAATGGAGCTATAACACAGCTATCAAAAGTGGAGGAAGAAGGGGAAACTGTAAGAACAGCAGAATAAGCTTGCTGGTTGCCTTATAAGGGTAAAGATGATTTTATAACAGACGTTCTGGGACAGAGTGAGGAGGCAAGAAGAGGTTATAGCTAACTTACTATCACTCACGGTAGAGAACCCGTACACAGCAGTCAAGGACCTCTGTCCCTCTGGCATACGAAGGCAGGAAACTATTTGCATTAGGACCCTAGAGCCTCTGCAGGAATGACAAGAACAACTATGGAACAGTAAGTCACACTCCCAGACAAGCAGCCACACTCCCAAACACTTGAACAACTTGGGTAAAGTCCTCACTTTCCCTGAGCTTCAGTTTCCTCATCTCTACAATGCCCCTAATAACATATATCTTGTACTATCACTGTAAGGACTGGCATGCTGAGGCATGAGAGGTCTTAGTTCTCCCCTTCGCTCACTCTTCCATCCCTGCGCCGTGCCATTCTTTAAAGACCTCAAGATAAATTCTCTAATCCCCTTTGTAGATCAAGTATACGAATATCTTTACACACTGGAAGACTACTTCTTGTACTGTCCTCGAAACTTAAAACAGCTAGCTCTCACTCTCTAAAAACTTACCTTTCTTAAAATTTAACTTCATGTTTTAAATAATACTTTGCATTCAGAGTAAACATTAATGATGTTTTCAATAGCTTTTTACAGTTCCTGTTCTCCTGTTTTGTTATAGATCATTAGGCAGTTGTTACATTCCATTTGTGGATGAAGTTATCTTTGCTTTGCTTTTACTATGCCATATTGGTTTATAAACCATGTGGGAAAACTCCCAGATGAAAGGCCCTTCATCAATGCAAGACATTAGTATTCTATCTTTTGAGGAGAAGAGTTTACTCTCTAGGCATATGGCATTGAATCTAATTAAGGGCATCTGCATCATTTAGTTCTAGCAAAAGCAAGACTGTCATTCTGTCATATTAATTTTATCTGTCACCTTAATGCTTAATAGCTGGGTCTAAGAAGCTAGGACGCTTGGCCATGCAGGAGAACAGCAAGGAAACTTGTGAACAATATCATCATTCAATTCATACTCATTGGCAATCTGAGGGGCTCCCTGAATAAGGCTCTGGTATTTATACAGCCACAGGGGTCCAACATCACAGCTTTCCACAATGGGGTGCAGCCCCAGGACACAAGAAAAGCAAATTCAGCAGACAAATATACAACACAGCCTGGTTAAGAGCAATCAGAGACAGTGCGACTCCTCTCTGGCCAAAAAGTGAAGGGAGAGAATCACAAACCTGACAGACAGCAAATAACTATTACCTCTAGCTTGAAAAAAGTAGCCTGTGCGAAAAAACACTTATCCTTACAGGAGCTGAGAATAAGCTAGCGAAATTTCCATGCCCATGGAAATTTCCACACCATGCCATGCCCAGGCTTAAAACCTTACCCGTTGACCTGAAGGTTAAAATCAAAATCCTCAGGAAGATTTAGATCAAGGATTTCAAACTCAGGCCTTGTATTAGATGATAAATGACAACTGACCCTAGGCCTCTGTGTCTGGAAGGTACAGGAAGTGGGGGAGACTGTAGTGAATGGCAGGGCACAAGGCCCACACCATAGTCGCAGCCTCCCCTCAGTTCAACTTGGTTTATTGCTGTTAGGAGGACGGTACTGTCAGAAGTAATGACTGGTCAAGGGAAGCCAGAAAGCTGGATTTTAAAATTATTTGACTTTTAAATAATTCACACTTAAAATACTATGTAAGCCAACATTCTGCAGAACAAATAAGAGCAAATCTGGACTAAAGACCACCATTCTGTAACTTCTGCACATGCCTAGAACTAGAGAGAAAGAGAGGTAATATATTACATTATAGTACATACACCTATATGTATATTATTATAACTATAGGTATATTACATATAACCATATATAACTATAAATGGTTATATGGTTTTATTATATATAATATAGTTGCATGGTTATTTATAGATACATAGATACACAGTAGAAAATAAATATATGGGAGAATCTTCAAACTAAGACAAGAATATTTAACCAGAAAAATTTGTATCATCTAGCCTGCATTCTATAAATATATATATATATACACACACACACACATACACACACACACACATTTTTTTTTTGGCCATTCCATGCAACTTGCAGGATCCTAGTTCCCCAACCGGGGACCAAACCTGCTGCCCCTGCAGTGGAAGTGCAGAGTCCCAACCACTGGATTGCCAGGGAATCCCCATACTTTCTATACTTTTAATCATTTGGGCAGGAGCCGAGCTGAAGTATCACTTGGTACTGATTATAAAAAGAAAATCTTACTAAGCAAATTTACAATATCAACAAGACTATAAGTTACTTCTTAACTTCTTAAGATTAATTGATTCCAGAAACCTCTGAGTACACACTAACACAGAAGGCAATTACATATGAGCCAAGACAAAAATGGATTCTTCATTAAGTTAAAATATAGATTGCTGGTTGTGTCCTATGTCCAGAATACAACAGTATTCTCAACTGTCATGTTTTTTTACATGGCAACAATTCAAACCTTTCATTAATTTACATAGACACCACTAGAAATCAGTTAAAAATAGAGGCTTCTAGCTAACATGATTTTACTACTTTCATCTTAAACTTACTATGTTTAAAATATAAAATTGTTCCAAGTGTCTTCGTTTTTGCTTCTAAAGATTGGAAAATTGTGCGTTAGCTTGATATATCAGTATATCCTTTCACTAGTTTCTTGCATGACACATAAACTAGCTAAAAGAAAATTCCAGAAAATGATTTTCAAAAATGTTTCAGCAATGGTAACAGTCATGTAATAAGTACCTTCCCCCAGGGTAAGATGTTTGAACAATAAAGTTATTTGGATGTCTAAAATATGGAATATTTTTAGGGCTTCCCAGGTGGCGCAGTGGTTGAGAGTCCGCCTGCCGATGCAGGGGACACGGGTTCGTGCCCCGGTCCGGGAAGATCCCACATGCCGCAGAGCGACTGGGCCCGTGAGCCATGGCCGCTGAGCCTGCGCGTCCGCAGCCTGTGCTCTGCAACGGGAGAGGCCACAACAGTGAGAGGCCCGCGTACCACAAAAAAAAAAAAAAAAAAGGGAATATTTTTAAACATCTGATTTCTTTATATTTACTTTCCATGTAGTAAAATCTAATAAAAATGAAATGGAATAATTCCTTTTTATCACCTCCAGGATGTGGGTATACAAATCTATTTAAAGTTGAAAAACAAACCAACCCTCACAATGGTAAGGGATCTTACTGTTTCCTCATGAATGATTTTTTCATAACTGGGTCATTGGATAATTTAACTATTGGCCTGAAAAAGCCACTTAGCATATTGTGCATTTACATGTACTAAAGCTGAAATAATGCATTCCTAAGTTTAAAAACACTTCCTTCTTATGCCTTGTCTCACAAGTGCAGAAATAATACTGGAGGGTCTTTTGATTCTCGAGTACTAATTCTTGTACCACAGCTTTATAAACAATCTGGAGCTTACAAATACAGCAGGCGAAGGAATTGGCTAAACAGAAACACTGGGCTGGGCAGTAGAGTCTCCAGGATGATCCAAGTATTTATATCCAGCCATCACCATGAAAAATGTCAGTACTCCTCTGGTTCACCTACTATCTGGAATGATGAGTGTTGGTGCCTTCCAATTCAGACACAGCTGTAAGGACACCAACAGGTGTCGTTTTATTTGTACCCATTGTTGCCTAATGGGGACAAAAATGATTACTGAGCATCTGCCAATTTGATAAAGTGCTACAATTATCCTCACCGTGTAACACCTATCAGTTCTTGAACAAGAGTATAAGTGGAATACGCCCAGGGAAAAATAGCATAAGTCTCCTAGTAGCTTTAGGATATATTTCAGCATTTTGGGTTTCTCCTTACAAATAATGGAAAGGGAAAATTACATTTTTCCTCTTTAAGCCAAACTTTGAAATACTAAGATACACATTTGTTTGATTTGAAAAATTATTGTTTGAAAATCAATTAATGTAATCCATCACATCAACAGACTAAAAAAAGAAAAATCGGGCTTCCCTGGTGGTGCAGTGGTTGAGAGTCCGCCTGCCGATGCAGGGGACACAGGTTCGTGCCCTGGTCTGGGAAGATCCCACATGCCACGGAGCGGCTGGGCCCGTGAGCCATGGCCACTGAGCCTGCGCACCCGGAGCCTGTGCTCTGCAACAGGAGAGGCCACAACAGTGAGAGGCCCACGTACCGCAAAAAAAAAAAAAAAAAAAAAAAAAAAAAAAAAGAAAAATCATATGATCATATCAATAGATGTAGAAAAAGCATCTGACAAAATCCAACACCAATTCATGATTTATAAAAAGAACTCTAGGAATAGAGGGGAACTTTCTCAACTTAAAAAAGACTATCTACAAAAAACCTACAGCTAACGTCATACTTAATGGTGAGAAACTCAAAGCTTTGCCAGTAAGATTAGGTATAAAGAAAGGATGTCCCCTCCTACCACTCCTTTTCAACATTTTACTGGAAGACCTTGCTAATGAAATAAGGGAGGAAAAGAAAAGAAAAGCTATACAGATTAGGAAGAAGACATAACATTGTCATTGTTCACAAATGATATGACTGTCTATGTAGAAAATTTGAAAGAACAACAACAACAAAAAAACCTCCTGGAACTAACAAGTGATTATAGCAAGGTTGTAGGATACAAGGTTAATATACAGAAGTCAACTGTTTTCCTATATACCAAAAACAAACCAGGGGAATTTGAAATTAAAAACACAACACTATTTACATTAAGACCCACAAAAACTGAACACTAAGGTATAAATCTAACTAAATATGTGTAAGATCTATATGAGGAAAACTATAAAACTGATAAATGAAATAAAAGAACTAAATAAATGGAGAGACAGTCCATGTTCATGAATAGGAAGAATCAATACTGTCAAGAGGTCAGTTCTTCCAAATTTGATTAATAGATTCAATGCAATGCCAATCAAAATCCAAGCAAGTGATTTTACGGATATTGAAAAACAGATTATAAAGTTTACATGAAGAGGCAAAAGACTCAGAATAGCCAACACAATACTGAAGAAGAAGAACAAACATGGAGGACAAACATTACCCAACTTCAAGACTTAAAATAAAGCTGCAGTAATCATGACAGTGTGCTATTGGCAACAGAACAGACAAACAGATCAATGGAACAGAATAGAGAGCACAGAAAAAGATCCCATAAGTATAGACAGCTGATCTCTGATTAAAGAGCCAAGGCAATACAATAGAGCAAGGACAGCTTCTTTAGCAAATGGTGCTGGAACAACTGGACATCCACTTGTAAAAAAAAAAAAAAAATGAAGTTAAGGACAGCCTATAGACCCTTCAGAAAAATTAACTCAAAATGGATCATAGACCTAAATGTCAAATCCAAAACTACAAACCCCTAGAAGATAACATAGGAGAAAATCTAGATGACCTTGGGTTTGGTGATGCCTTTTAAACACAGCACCAAAGACAATCCATGAAAGAAATCATTGATAGGGAAGACTTCACTAAAATTTAAATCTTCCACTCTGCAAAAGATAATGTCAAAAGACTGAGAGGACAAACCATGCAATGGGAGAAAATATTTGTAAAAGACACATCTGATAACGGACTGTTATCTAAAATATACAAAGAACTCTCAATATTCAACAATAAAAAAATAAACAGGCTAATTAAAATATGGGCCAAAGACCTTAACATATACCTCATCAAAGAAGCTATAGAGATGGCAAGGAAGCATATGAAAAGAAGGTCCACATCATATGTCATCAGGGAAATGCAAATTAAAACAACAATGAGATACTACTGCACACCTATTAAAACGGCCAAAATCCAGAACACTGACAACAGCAAATGCTGATGAGGATATGGAGCAACAGGAACTCTCATTCACCGTTGGTGGGAATGCAAAATGGTATGGCCACTTTGGAAAAGGTTGGCCATTTCTTATAAAACTAAAAAAGGCTTATCATATAATCCATCAATTGCACTCCTTAGCACTCACCCAAAGGAGCTGAAAACTTATGCCTACAAGAAAACCTGTATATGAACGTTTATAGCAGCTTTATTCATAATTACCAAAACTCGGAAGCAGCCAAGATGTCCTTCAGTAGGTAAATGGATAAATAAACCATAGTACACCCAGAGAATGGAATATTACTCAGTGTTAAATAGATACGAGCTATCAAGCCATGAAAAGACATGAAGGAAGCTTAAATGCATATTACTATGTGAAAGAAGCCAATCTGAAAAGGCTACATGTTTTATGATTCCAACTACGTGACATCCTCAAAAAGATAAAACTATGGAGACAGTAGAAAGATCAGTGGTTGTCAGGGGTTGGCAGTGGAGGAATAAATAGGCAGAGCACAGATGATTTTTACGGCAATGAAAACACTCTATATGATGCCACAATGATGGTACATGCCATTATACATTTTTTCCAAACCCATGGAATGTACAACACCAAGACTGAACAGTAGTGTAAACTATGGACTTTGGGTGATTATGATGTGTCAATGTAAGTTCATCAGTTGTAACAAATACATCATTCTGATGGAGGATGTTGGAGGATGTAATCAAGAAGACATGACCACCAGTTGACCCAAGAGTTAGACCCAGGCAACTGGAGGCTCCACATCCTCTCCCCTGTCCTTGGAATGTGCATTCTGCTTGCCTTCCCCACTCTCAGAAGCTGCTCCAATTTATACAACCTTAAAATAGAAATGTGGTGTTGAGGCTGTCTGGACTGGGTACATAACTGAACCCAGTTAAGGCCTCTACATAAGCTTTTAAGACTCTGGTAGGTGGGTGCAGAAATCTACCTATCTTGTGGTTGCCCAAGACAAGCCTTGTAAGTTCCCTTGTTTATTAAACCTGTCACCTACCAATATGCAGTGGCCTGCCTCTTTCTTCAGTCTCTCCTTGCCCTCCATGTAAGGGGCCTGGTTTCAGATTACACCTGGGAAGTTCCTGAGGCAGTTGTGAAACAACAGATGTTGATAATGGGGGAGATTATACATGTGTGGGGGCACGGAGTATAAGGGAAATCTCTGTACCTTCCCCTCAATTTTGCTATGAACCTAAAACTGCTCTAAAAAAGTAAAGTCTTCATTAAAATTTTTTTAAATCTCCCATTGTTATTGTGGATTTATCTAGTTCTCCTTATTCTGTCAATTTTTGCTTTATGTATTTTGAATATATGTTATTAGGTCAATACAGATTTAGGTTTTTTTTTTCTCTTCCTTGCTAATTGGACCTTTTATCATTATGCAATATCCCTCTATATCTCCAGGTAACACTCTTTCCCCTTAAAGTCTACTTTGTCTGACATTATTATAGTTATACCAGTTTTTGTGATGTGCATGTGCAGAAAGGGCCATTAGTGTTTTCACAGTGTACTTTTTCATTCTTTCACTTTCAACCTTTCTATACCTTTGTATTTGGGGTGTATCTCTTGTAAGCAATGGATAGTTGGGTTCTGTTCTTTTTTTCAGTCTGAGAATGTTTTACTTTAATTGGAGAGTTTAGGCCTTTACATTTAAAGTAGCTGCTGATATATTTGGGTGTATATATACCATTACATTATTTGATCTCTATTTGTCTCACCATGTCTGAATTCCTCTATTTTTTCCTTTTTTCTTGCTTTCATTCAAATAGAATTAGGGTTTTTTTCTGTTACTTTTCTCCTCTGTTAGTTTGGTAGTTGTACATTCTTTCATGTTGCTTTACTGGTTAGCCTATAGATTATAACATAATCTATGTTATATAATGTCACATGTATTTTAAACCTCATGATACATTATTATTATGCTTTTATACATATATTCATTTAGATTTTTCCACACACATCTTTACCTTTTTCATCACTCTTAATTCCTCGCTGCATTTGGAACCTTCTTTCTGGGATTATTTCCCTTTCACTCAAAGAATACCATTCGGTATTTCCTTTTGTGTGGGTCTGCTGGTATCAAACACCTTTGGTATTTGTTTTTCTGAAAATGTCCTTATTTTACCTACATTTTTGAAGGATATTTTAACTTGATATAGGGATCCTGGATTGTAAGAAATTTTCACTGAATCTGTATCTCTTATGCTCTTTATGCATTTTCTATTCCTTTATCTCTTCATGTTTCAATTTGGGTATTTTCTTCTGACTTACGTTCCTGTTAACTAATTCTCTATTTCATAGCATCTAATCTGCTAGAAAATTCATCTACTGAATTATCAATATCAGTTATTGTATTTCTCATTTTTAGTATTTCCATTTAGTTCTTTTCTAAAGATTCTAGTTTGCTACTGAAATTATCAATCTTGTCTTTTATTTCCTTGTATACATTAAGCTATTATTTTAATGCTTTTAAAGTGGTCCCCACTTATTTCTCTTTAATATTATTCCCAAATTTAATTTCATCTTAACATTCTTAAATTATCTATTATGAAGCACTAACTGATTGCATGCTCAATATTCATAAAATTGGTTACTTAAAACCATTCATTGGGAATATTGACTCACATGTAACTAATAGTAGTGCCTAATAATTACACAGGAAAAGAGAAACCTTTTGTGCAATCGTGCTACTGTGTGTGTATACACACACACACACATATATACATATATATATACCCAATCATATGTAATCATTGAGAGTTTTTACTTAGCTTACAAGTGACTGATATACCTAGATATCTGAAAAAAATAATGTATTCTTTGTCTGAGAAATCACATATTTCCCTAATAGGCCAAGGAAAAAAATCATTCTCCAACTTGTTATTCTCCTCCTCCTCCACACCCTTCTCTTTTTTTTTGGTTGCGCTGGGTCTTTGTTGCTGTGCGTGGGCTTTCTCTAGTTGCAGTGAGTGGGAGCGGGGGCTTCTCATTGTGGTGGCTTCTCTTGTTGTGGAGCACAGGCTCTAGGCACGCGGGCTTCAGTACTTGTCACACACGGGCTCAGCTGCTCCACGGCATGTGGGATCTTTCTGGACCAGGGATCGAACCCATGTCCCCTGCATTGGCAGGCAGATTCTTAACCACTGCGCCACCAGGGAAGCCCCTACACCCTTCCTTTTAAATGTAAAAGGAGAGAGGAGCTTTTGAAGATGAAGATACTAAGCAGATATTTTAAACAGATTTCAGGTATTGAATTTCCTCATGACAGAGTTTGTTAAACCACAAAATCCATTTATCTTAGATATATATATTTCACATTTCTATTTCTCCAAGTTATGTAACTATTTCAAAGTTTATATCTGGCTTCTAGAACAAGCATATATATGACATGTAAATCCCTCAACACTAAACTGACCTCACTGACTTAAACACATCTGGGAATGGGATTAATGAATTCAAATGAATCTCATACGGCTCTGTACAGAAGTAACTTTTCTATAACCCTAGTGGGCCCATAAAATCCACGATTAATGCATAAATAAAAAATCAGAAGAATCTGAGTCAAGAATATCTGCAAACTGTCAGAATTCCTAGAAGCAAATAATCTCTCATCCTATAGTTGTATATATACAATAGTATTTTAACATATTTTAATTAAAACATGATTCATATCCTTTTATAACTCTCCATTACTTCTCCTCCCAAACAATTTTAGAATGTAGCTCTTCCATTTATTCATTAGCTTTTAATATTAATTATGATGGGGTATCTCTATTTGTGAAATAGATACGAAAGTTGGTAAATTGGAAATAACTTTTGGTCATTCCAATCTTAACCAGAATTAGACTGTTAGCACACAATTTATGGGCTTACCCTCACGTTATTAATCAATGTAGCATAGCCATCTACTCTGCCCTATAGTTTATAAGATTAGACAACATAAACTTTTCTTAAAGTTATAAGTTCTTAGATCATTCTTTAACACTATATACAAATATAAGCTCAAAATGGATTAAAGACCTAAATGTGAGACCGGACACTATAAAACTCCTAGAGAAAAACATAGGCAGAACACTCTCTGACATAAATTGCAGCAATATCTTTTTCGATCCATCTCCCAGAATAATGGAAATAAAAAAGTTAGAAGTTTTTACATTATGCTAAATGAAATAAACCAGTCACAGAAAGATAAAATACTGTATAATTCTACTTATGTGAGGTATCTAAAGTAGTGAAATTCATAAAAATATAAAGTAGGGTGGTGGTTACCAGGGGCTGGGGGAAGGGGGAAAGAAGGAGTTGTCCTTTAATGGGTAAAGAATTTCAGATTTGAAAGATAAAAAAGTTCTTGAGATCTCTTTCACAACAATGTGAATATACTTAACACTACTGAACTATTAACTTAAAAATAGTTAAGATGATACTCTGGTTTCTCTCTTGACTGAATAAATATTTCATCTTTTACTGAAAAAAAAAAGGTTAATAAGGTTTTTAAAAAGTTGCAAGTTTATCACATCAAGGATATAGTCTTATCACACTAATCCTTTAGGAAAGCAATTAGCCTTTCAAATGAAATTCCAGTAAGCAAAATTATCAGAGTAATGTCCCCCCAAAATACTGTTTTCAATGACAGTGAAGTACAACTTTAACGGACTAGGATGCCAATATCTTCTATTATTTTCAAACTCCCAACAACAACAGGTAATATTAAGTCACTTTCCCCCAGACATTATATAGTTCAAGCAACTACTTTTCTCATTTAAAAATACATGTGAAAGGCACAGTGGTAATAAGGCAGGGTAAATCATTTCTAGCCAATGTTTACGGGGGCTGCAAACAACCCTCTAAGAACAGATTAATATTGCCTGAATTACATACTTTGTCTTCATACTAAGTGATAGCCAGAAAGCCTATAAGAACCAATACCTAAATCATAAGTAAATAATTCAATTGACATCAAAGCTCTTTGAAAGTATATAAAAAATTGGTATTATTAAAAGGCCTGCTAGAAAATGCTAATACTATTATAGGAAAAACTTACTACTATTACTCAATTTTGACAAATTAATGCATTTCTGGGAAACTGTAATAGCTTTTGTATTGGTCTTAGATCCTTATTTTCTACTCCTCTGTCTTCCTACCAGGTATTGCTCTGACCAGGGTAGAAAAAAGTTAAAGCACTTTAGAATATTGAAAGGAGCTTTTCTATGAGAACAACAGTATTTCTGATGTAAGCTGAAGTTTCTGTTTTAAAAAAATAGCAATACAGTGAGGGAATGGTAACTACCTAAACAAGATTTTTTTTTGTGTGGCATATTCCCCAAAAAACTATATAGATCAACAAGAAGAAAATAAAAAACCACAAAAGTTCCATACTCTCATCATAACTGGAAGATAAAAAATACCCAAAAAAAAATCAAATTATCTGCAAGCGGAAAAATAAATACCTATCTCTTGTAGAGCTATCTTCCAAGCTCCCTCCTCCAGCATTAGCAAAAGCTAGGATGACCCAGAAAAACTGTGCAGGAGAAGAGGACAATAAAGGACCTGAGACTGAACTAAAATCATTCTCAGAATGACAAAGTGCACACTAGTTGCAAAATAATGAAAGAGGATCCATGTGGATTAGTGTAGTGTTTACTCTGAAATGGAAAAGCTGTAAGGGAGGACTAGGCCTACCAGATATTAAAACAGACTGTAAAGGCTCTGTAATTGTAATACCATTGCTTGAATAGACAGACCAGTTTATAGGACAGAAAGTGCAGAAATAGACCTGAGTATATATGGAAATATAGTACATGATGAAGATGGTACCTCATTTAACTAGTCAAAGACAAACTTTTTATTAAATGGTGCTGGAACAGCTGGGCAGCCATTTGGAAAAAGATAAAAACTAGATCTATACCTCATACCTTACACAAAAATAAACTCCAGATGAATCAGATATCTGAAAGTTAAAAATGAAATACTAGATTAAATATTAGACAAAAAAGAAACAAATATTAGAGAAAAATATGCACGAATTCCTCTATAATCTGAGGGTTGGGAAAGCCTTTCAAATTATTACTCAAAAACCTAGGTGCAATGAAAGAAAAAAGTTGCTAATTTTATTTAAAATTTTCATGGCAAAGAAACATCATAAGCAAAGTAAAACAAATGATACACTAGGAGAACAGATTTGTAATGCAAATCACAGACAGGAACTGGTATCGCTAATATATAAAGAACTCTTAAAATTGGAGGGAGAATGTTCGGGGGAAACATCAGCAACATGGTGGAAAAGGAAGCCCTGGACTTTCCCTCTACCAACAGACATACTGATTCAACAACAGGACATGAACAAACACCCTTTGTGAGAAATCCAGAAACTGGCTGAGAGGCTCCTGCATTCCAGGCAAATGCAAAACCAGCCACAATGAAGCCAGCAGGAAAACATGAGAGACCATTTAACTATGACCCCTACTCTTGGCCAGGGTCATATGATCAAAGGAAACTCCCAGCTCCTAGTTTCTCTCTGTCGAGGGAAAGAGTCAGACCACACCTCCAATAATCCAACTTTTTCAGGGGCTCCCTAAGGGGCTGGTTTCTGTCTATGTGTTGCAGAGTACTGACAGGACCTGGCATACACTAGATGCCTGGGGTCCAGTGAGACCAAACACCGCAGTTTGATCTAGTATACCACCAGTCGTCATAGGCCTTCCGCCCAGCTCAGTACAGAGGAAGCAGAAAAAAAAAAAAAAAAGGTTTCAGCTTCTCTCTGGAAAGGGAAAAGGCTGGACAGTACATCCAAAGGACTAATTTTCCAGGGGCTGCCCAACAGACTGCCTTCTGCCTCACCTGTCTTGGAACACTGATGGGACCCAACATATTCTAAACACATGGGGATCACTAAGATCGAAGATGGTGGTTTGGACTAGCATAAAGGTTTGACAGGCCCCCAGAACCTCTAGCTGGGATGATTGGTGAGGGTCTCCTCCCATAAAGGTAAGTCCAGGAAGACTGGGAGAGGTGGCTGTTTTCTCTAATGCACAAATACCAACACAAAGAGTCAAAGAAAATGAAGGAACAGGAAATGATTTCCCAAACAAAGGAACAAGATAAATTTCTAGAAACTAACACGAATGAAACAGAGATATATGATTTATCGGACAGAATTCAAAACAACCATCATAAAGATGCTCTAAGAAGTCAGGAAAATAAGGCATGAACAAAGTGAGAATCAAAGAAATAGAAAACATTGAAAAGTACCAAACAGAAATTTTCAAGCTAAAGAATACAATAACTGAACTGAAAAGTTCAGTAGAGGGGTTCAAAAGCAGACTAGATCAAGCAGAAATAAAGGATCAGCTATCTCAAAGATAGGCCAGTAGAAATTATCCAGTGAAAGAAGTAAAAAGAAAAGAGAATGAAAAAGAGTGAAGACAGCTTAAGGGACTTATGAGACACCATCATATAAACCAATATATACATTATGAGAGTCCCAGAGGGAGAAGAGAGAGAGGACCAGAAGCTGATTTGAAAAAATAATGGCTGAACACTTTGCAAAGCAGGGGAAGGAAATAGATAGCCAAACCCAAGAAGTCCAATGACCACAACTAAGAGGAACTCAGATAATCCACAATGAGACAAATTACGATCAAACTGTCAAAACTCAAAGAGAGAATTTCAAAAGTAGCAAGACAAAAGTGACTTGTCACATACATGTAACTCCCATAAGACTATGAGAAAACTTCTCAACAGAAGCCCTGCAGGCCAGAAGACAGGCAAATGATATATACAAACTGCTGAAAGGAAAAAAAAACCTGTCAGCCAAGAACACTATATCCAGCAGAACTATCCTTCAGAAATGAAGGAGAGATAAAGACATTCCCAGACAGATAAAAGCTGAGAGTTCATTACCACTAGACTAGCCTAACAAGAAATGCTAAAGGGAGTTCTTCCAAGTTGAAATGAAAAGATGTTAAACAGCAATATGAAAGCTCAAGACCCCACTATCAATAAAAAATAGAACATCCAGAGAGAAGATCAATTAACAAATAGAGAAATACAGCAACATTAAATTTGCAATGAACCTAATAGACATATACATAACGTTCATTCCAACAGCAGCAGAATATATACTCTTCACAAGTGCACATGGAACACTCTCCAGGATACAAAGCATGTTAGGTCAAAAACCAAGTTTTAACAAATTCAAGAATACTGAAATCATACTAAGTTCTTTTCTGACCACAATGGAATGAAACTGGCCATCAACAGTAGAAGGAAAATTTAAAAATTCACAAGCATGTGGGAATTAAACAGCACAATCTTGAACAACCAATGAGTCAAAGGAGAAATCAAAAGGGAAATTAGAGAAGACCTTGAGGCAAACAAAAACAAAAATACAACATACCAAAACCTATAGGATGTAGCAAAAACAGTACTAAGAGGGACATTTAGAGTGAAAAATGCTTACATTATAAAAGAAAGATCGCAAACAATCTAACTTTACACCTCAAAGAACCAGAAAAATAAAAACAAATTAAACCCAATGTTATGAGAAGGAAAGAAATGATAAAGAGTACAAATAAACAAAATAGAGAACAGAAAAAAAATCAACAAAACTAAGAGTTGGTTTTCAAAAAGATTCCCAAAATTGACAAAACTATAGCTAAATTAACTAAGAAAAAAAAGAAGACTCAAATAAATAAAATCATAAACAAAAGAGAAGACATTACAACTAATGCCACAGAAATTAAAAGATCATAAGTGACTACTAGGAAAAATTATACACTAACAAATTGGATAACTTAGAAAAAATGGATAAATTCATAGAAAAATACAACCTCTTCATGACTGAATTATGAAGAAACAGAAAATCTGAACAGACCTACACCACATTAATAGAATGAAGGATAAAAATCACATGATCATATCGATAGATGCAAAGAAAGCATTTGACAAAATTCAATACTCTTTCATGATATAAACTCTCAACTAGAAATAGAAGGAAATTACCTCAACATAATAAATGCCATATATGAAAAGCCCACAGCTAACATCATACTTAACAGTGAAAAACTGAAAGTTTTTCCTCTAAGATCTGGAACAAGGCAAGGATGCTCACTCTTTCTACTTCTATTCCAAATAGTACTGGAATACTACAATCATAAAGGAAGAAGTAAAATTACATGTGTTTGCAGATGACAAGATTTTATATGTAGAAAACCCTAAAAATTACACACACACACACACACACACAAACTGAACTAATAAATGAATTCAGTCAAGTTGCAAGATACAAAAATCAATTGCATTTCTATACACTAACAGTGAACTATCTAAAAAGAAAATTAAGAAAACAATCCCATTTAAAATAGCATCAAAATTATAAAATACTTAGGAATTAACTAAAAGACTCGTGCACTGAAAACTACAAAACACTGATGAAATAAATTAAAGAAGACACAACTAAATGGAAAGACATCCCATGTTCTTGGATGAGGAGACTTAATATTGTTAAAATGCCTATATGACCCAAAGAAATCTAGAGATTCAATATAATCTCTATCAAAATCCCAGTGACAGAAAAACCAATCCTAAAATTCAGATGAAACTACAAAGGACTCCAAATAGCCAAAACAATATTGAGATAGAAGAACAAAGCTGGAAACTTCACACTTTCTGATTTCAAAACATATAAAATTATAGTAATTAAAACAGTATGGCACTGCCATAAAGACACACATATAGTCCAAAAATAAATCCACGTATATGCAGTCAAGTGATCTTCAACAAAGGTGCCAGGACTACACCATGGGGAAAAGACAATCTCTTCCAAAAAAAAAAAAAAAAAAAAGGCATGGGGGAAACTGGACATCCACATGTAAAAGAATGAGATTCAACCCGATCTTACAACATATACAAAAATCGACTCAAAATGGATTAAAGACAAACATAAGACCTGAAACTGTTAAATTCCTAGAAGAAAACACAGGGGAAAAGCTTCATGACGTTGGCCTTGGCATTGATTTCTTGGATATAACACCAAAAGCACAGGCAAGAAAAGCAAAAAAAGACAAGTGAGACTATATCAAACTAAAAAAGCTTCTGCGCAGAAAAAGAAATAATCAACTGAGTGAAAAAGAAACCTACAGAATTGCAGAAAATATTTGCAAACCATGTATCTGATAAGAGGTGAGTATCCAAAATATGTAAGGAGCTCCTACAACTCAATAGCAAAAAAATCAAATAATCCAATTTTTTAAATGTATAAAACACTTGAATAGATATTTCTCCAAAGAAGACATACAAAAATCTAAGAGGTTTGTGAAAAGATGCTTACCATCACTAATCATCAGGGAAATTCAAATCAAAACCACAATGGTATGTCACTTCACACCTGTTAAAATAGCTATTATCAAAAAAGACAAAAGATAACAAGTGTTGGCAAGGACTTGGAGAAAAAAAGAACCCTTGTACACTGCTGGTCAGGATGTAAATTGATACAGCCACTACTGAAAACAGTATGGAGGTTCCTCAAAAACTTAAAATTGTAACTACGGGGTGGTAAGAACAAGCGCCTTACGAAAGGCGGTAAAAAGGGAGCCAAGAAGAAAGTAGTTGACCCATTATCTAAGAAAGATTGGTATGATGTGAAAGCACCAGCTATGTTCAATATAAGAAATATTGGGAAAACACTAGTCACGAGAACTCAAGGAACCAAAATCGCATCTGATGGCCTCAAGGGTCATGTGTTTGCAGTGAGCCCTGCTGATCTGCAGAATGATGAAGCTGCATTTAGAAAATTCAAGCTTATTACTGAGGATGTTCAGGGAAAAAAACTGCCTGACTAACTTCCATGGCATGGATCTTACCCGTGACAAAATGTGCTCCATGGTCAAAAAACGGCAGACCACGATTGAAGCTCACGTTGATGTCAAGACTATCGATGGTTATTTGCTTCGTCTATTCTGCGTGGGTTTTACTAAAAAGCGCAACAATCAGATTCAGAAGGCCTCTTATGCCCAGCACCAGCAGGTCCGCCAGATGTGCAAGAAGATGATGGAAATCCTGACCCGAGAGGTGCAGACAAATGACTTGAAAGAGGTGGTCAATAAATTGATTCCAGACAGCATTGGAAAAGACATAGAAAAGGCCTGCCAATCTATTTATCCACTCCATGATGTCTTTGTTAGAAAAGTAAAAATGCTGAAGAAGCCCAAGTTTGAACTGGGAAAACTCATGGAGCTACATGGTGAAGGTAGTAGTTCTGGAAAAGCTACTGGGGATGAGACAGGTCCTAAAGTTGAATGAGCTGATGGATATGAGCCACCAGTCCAAGAATCTGTTTAAAAATCAGACTTTTAATGGTGACAAATAAAAGACCTTATTTGTGATTAAAAAAAAATTGTAACTACCATATGATCCAGCAATCCCACTTTTTTTTTAAATTCGCGCCACATGACATGTGGGATCTCAGTTCCCTGCAGTGGAAGCACGGAGTCTTAACCACTGGACCACCAGGGAAGTCCCCACTTCGGAGTATATATCCAAAGGAAATTAAATCAGTATCTTGGAGAGATATCTGCACTCTTATATTCATTGCAGCATTATTCACAGTAGCCAAGACATGGAAACAACTTAAGTGTCTGTCAACAGATGAATGGCTAAAGCAAATGTGATACATATATGAATAAGACAATGGAATATTGCTCAGCCTTTAAAAAGAAAGAAATCTTACCATTTATAGCAACATGGCTGATCCTGTAAGACATTATGATAAGTGACATAAACCAGACACAGAAAGACACATACTATATGATCTCACTTATATGTGAAAGCTTAAAAAGTCAAACTCATAAAAACAGAGAGTAGAATGGTGGTTGCCAGGGGCTGTGGAGAGGGGTAAATGGAGAGTTTCTATTCAAAGGGTATAAAGTTTCAGCTATATAAAATGAATAAGTTCTAGAGATCTGCTGTATAACACCATGCCCATAGTTAACAATATCATACTGTACACTTTGAAATTAAGGACAATGTGGAGTTGAATTCCAACCCTTGATAGACAAGTAGTATGAATGAGAAATAAGCCCTTGTTATATAAAGTTTTTTGAAAATCGAGGGAAAAAGAGACCAAAAACTCAATGTGAAAAAAATGAGCAAAAGATTATATTACAATGGCCCTAAAATATATGACAAGATGTTTAACTCCACTCAAACTGAAAGAAAAGTAAATTAAATCTACACTATCTCTCACCTAGCAAATCAACCAAACCAAATTAAACCAAAACCATTCTGTAACACATTCTGTAGAGGTTGTAGGGAAACACACCCTCTCATTTTCCCAAGGCTGGGATACTTTTAATTTCTTGGGTATCAACTCTGATGTCACCTTTTCACAGTAACTTTCCTTGATCACCCAATCCAAAGAATCTGAAAATGTCTTGATTTGTTTATTTATTTCTTTCCCCTAACCCAGAAAATAAGCTCACTGGAGGAATGTACCTTAACAGTCTTTAAATACTGCATCTCCGTAATAAATATTCAATAATTATACAATGTATGAATGAATGAATGATAGATATGCAAAGGTTAAGAAAAAACTCTTTAGAGAATAAAAAAACATAGCTAAGGTATGACAACTTTAGAATAGAAGACAGTATTTATAAATTCTAAAAATACGGATTCTCTTAGAATTCTAAGGGCAGTTGGATTTATCAGCATTTCTTCAAATATGAAAATGTAGCAGGAGTGAAATTCTACTCTCTATAGGTTATCTTTAACATTCCTGTTTTAACTTACAATTACTTTTTCTCACAAAGTGGTCATGATGTAATTATAAGCCTCAAGAAGCACGTATCATTGCGTCTTTAGAAAACATATAGCAAAGTTATCTCTAGGTGATGAAATTATAGATTTTTGTTTTCTGTTTTCTTTGGGAGTTTTGGCATTGAGGATGAATTATTTTTTGTAATTAGAAAAAGGCAATAAATGTTACATTTTAAAGGGAAAAAAAAGAAGTATAGATCAGGAAGGAGCAAGAATTTTTTTTTTTTTTTTTGGTTGCATTCGGGCTTTGTTGCTGTGCGTGGGCTTTCTCTAGTTGCAGCAAGTGAGGGCTACTCTTCATTGCAGTGTGTGGGCTTCTCATTGCGGTGGCTGCTCTTGTGGCAGAGCACAGGCTCTAGGTTCGCGGGCTTCAGTAGTTGTGGCACGTGGGCTTAGTAGCTGTGGCTTGCAGGCTCTAGAGCACAGGCTCAGTAGTTGGGGCACATGGGCTTCGTTGCTCCGAAGCATGTGGGATCTTCCCGGACCAGGGCTCGAACCCGTGTCCCCTGCATCGGCAGGCGGATTCTTAACCACTGCGCCACCAGGGAAGTCCCAAGAATGATTTTTCTATCTGAATACATTTCATCCCCAACAGTCTACCAGCCCAAACAGCATAATTGGGAAGAAAAGCCCAAGTGTTTGCCTTTCAGCTGCTCAATTCAATACAGGGAGTGTTTTTTGTTGTTGTTGTTTCTCGTGTTTTCTCCCGAATGCTGAGACCAGTGTTCCCAAACCTTAAAAAATATATTTATGTAGGTGAATCATGCCAACTTACATCTGGCTGGACAAGGGCATCAAACTGCACTGAGAAATAAACTTCACTTTTGAATATATACACAAGAATGATATTTTCCAAATTTGCAACTTGGGTACCTGTTACAAATACAGATTCCTGGGTCCCAGCACAGAATTCTAGTCAAAATCTCCAAGATCAGTCTAGTTTGGAAAACACAAAGCCAGAACTTGGGTTAAGCTTGCTCCTAGTCCCCAACCATCTCAGAAACCCTGAGAGGATTAATTTTTTTCAAGAGAGTCTCTTTTTCTCCAAATGTGGGGCTCTGTCATCATGCCAGAGCCCCACACTTAGCGTCAAATGGCATTAGCTCAGCCAGTGCCAAAATGAGAATAGATATGAAATAAAGGCTCTCAACTCACCACCCTAGATAACTCACCACATAAGTCATGAAAGTAATATTCATGCATGTTATTTTTATCTGAATCCTTTAAAATTGTTGAGCATTTGGTTATATTTTCTTTGAGCATTTGAAGAATTTTGGATTCTGTAACGAATCAATATTATTTTCTCAATAGGTCTGAGAGATTGTAAAAAAAATGTGATCAGTTATCCACAGAGCATTTTGCCACAGGGATACCACATTCTCAAACATCTACTGACAAAGACAGTGCATCCAAAGGCTCATTGTTTCATCTGTTGCCAGAGCTGCTCAGGAGGAAAAAAAGGTTGGGCTTTGCCCATTTCTCCTTGCTGCCATCATACATTCTTTCAGACCCATGTGTTTGTGTGTGCTCTGAAAGAAAACTAATGAATTCTATTTCCTCTACTGACAGCAATTTGAGCTGAGCACAGGCCGCAGTGATGCAGTTGGCATTTCATTCATCATGCCCGCAGTTCTGCACCTGTGTCACTGCCAGCAGGAGCAAGGCAGTGTAACAAAACACTTTGCTCATCCGTATCCCCAGGGACGAGAGAGTGTACACACCAAGGAAAACAAACCCGTGATAAAAATTATTTACATTAAATATCAATATGTATAGTTTCTGCAAACCATTTCCTGAAATGTTGCATCTTATAATGTTTAAACAGTATCATATAAATATCTGCAGCTTGTCTGCTCATTAGAAGGATAAAATCCTTCGGGGCTGTGGAGCATCTCTTTTTGTGTCCATCAACAAGGTAACCAGCTGCATATGGGCAGAAGCAGACGGAATATCATTTAGCCAGCGGCCCTGACCCCATCTGGACTTGCTAATACAGTCCATTTTCTTTTGGACAGTAATCAAGCAGGCACTTCCTCCTTGTTATTTCAAGCCCACCACATCTCAGATGGTGCAACCAACCTCCCCTTCTAGCCACATCTCCGGAATAGAATCCTGAGGAAGGAGTTCCCAAGAATGCTGGGTCCCATTTGCTCCATATGCCAGTTAGTCCTGCTCACATCTCACCCACCTAGTCAGCCATGACACCTGAGCCCCTCACAGAGCCAGAAACTGCTGTGCCTGCCCACATAGCCAGGTGCCCTTTCCTACACTCTATGCCCCCTCCCCTCAAACCCAATCACAGAATTTCAGTTGGGAGATTACCTGAAGGTTTAAGTTAACCGAAAATGTAAAAGAATCTGTCATTCTAGTCAGGTGACACAAACCAAGTCAGTAATTTGAACAACGAAAATTCAATATAAAGAACTGTTGTCTACCCACCACCAGAGCCTCCCATCAGGCCTCTTAGATAGCCTCAACCACCAGAGGGCAGACAGCAGAAGCAAGAAAAACAAAAATCCTGCAGCCTGTGGAACAAAAACCACATTCACAGAAAGATAGACAAGATGAAAAGGCAGAGGGTATACACCAGATGAAGGAAGAAGATAAAATCCCAGAAAAACAACGAAATGAAATGGAGATAGGCAACATTCCAGAAAAAGAATTCAGAATAATGATAGTGAAGATGATCCAGGACCTCGGTCGGAATAAGAACGGAGGCAAAGATCGAGAAGATGCAAGAAATGTTTAACAAAGACCTAGAAGAATTAAAGAACAAACAAACAGAGAGGAACAATACAATAATTGAAATGAAAACTACACTAGAAGGAATCAATAGCAGAAAAACTGAGGCAGAAGGACGGATAAGTGACTTGGAAGACAAAATGGTGGAATTCACTGCTGTGGAACAGACTAAAGAAAAAAGAATGAAAAGAAATGAAGACAGCCTAAGACACTTCTGGGACAACATTAAACGCAACAACATTCGCATTACAGGGGTCCTAGAAGGAGAAGAGAGAAAGGACCAGAGAACATATTTGAAGAGATTATAGTCAAAAACTTCCCTAACATGGGAAAGGAAATAGCCACCCAAGTCCAGGAAGCGCAGAGTCCCATACAGGATAAACCCAAGGAGAAACATGCCAAGACACATAGTAATCAAATAGGCAAAAAGTAAAGACAAAGAAAAATTACTGAAAGCAGCAAGGGAAAAATGACAAATAACATACAAGGGAACTCCCATAAGGTTAACAGCTGATTTCTCAGCAGAAACGCTACAAACCAGAAGGGAGTGGCATGATATACTTAAAGTGATGAAAGGGAAGAAACTACAGCCAAGATTACTCTACCTGGCAAGGATCTCATTCAGATTCGATGGAGAAATCAAAAGCTTTAGAGACAAGCAAAAGCTAAGAGAATTCAGCACCACCAAACCAGCTCTACAACAAATGCTAAAGGAACTTCTCTAAGTGGGAAACACAAGAGAAGAAAAGGCCCTACAAAAACCAACCCAAAACAATTAAGAAAATGGTCATAGGAACATACATATTGATAATTACCTTAAATGTGAATGAATTAAATGCTCCAACCAAAAGACACAGGCTTGCTGAATGGATACAAAAACAAGACCCATATACATGCTGTCTACAAGAGACCCACTTCAGACCTAGGGACACATACAGACTGAAACTGAGGGGATGGAAAAAGATATTCCAAGCAAATGGAAATCAAAAGAAAGCTGGAATAGCAATACTCATATCAGATAAAATAGACTTCAAAATAAAGACTATTACAAGACATAAAGAAGGACACTACATAATGAGCAAGGGATCAACCCAAGAAGAAGATATAACAATTATAAATATACATGCACCCAACATAGGAGCTCCTCAATACATAAGGCAACTGCTAACAGCTATAAAAGAGGAAATCGACAGTAACACAATCATAGTGGGGGACTTTAACACCTCACTACACCAATGGACAGATCATCCAAAATGAAATAAATAAGGAAACAGAAGCTTTAAATGACACAACAGACCAGATAGATTTAATTGATATTTATAGGACATTCCATCCCAAAACAGCACATTACACTTTCTTCTCAAGTGCGCACAGAACATTCTACAGGATAGATCACATCTGGGGTCACAAATCAAGCCTCAGTAAATTTAAGAAAATTGAAATCATATCCAGCATCTTCTCTGACCACAACACTACGAGATTAGAAATGAATTACAGGGGAAAAAACGTAAAAAACACAAACACATGGAGGCTGAACAATACGTTACTAAATAACCAAGAGATCACTATAGAAATCAAAGAGGAAATCAAAAAACACCTAGAGACAAATGACAATGAAAACACGACGATCCAAAACCTATGGGAGGCAGCAAAAGCAGTTCTAAGAGGGAAGTTTATAGCTATATAAGCCTACCTAAAGAAACAAGAAAAATCTCAACTAAACAATCTAACCTTACACCTAAAGGAACTAGAGAAAGAAGAAAAAACAAAACCCAAAGTTAGCACAAGGAAAGAAATCATAAAGATCAGAGCAGAAATAAATGAAATAGAAACAAAGAAAACAATACCAAAGATCAATAAAACTAAAAGCTGGTTCTTTGAGAAGATAAACAAAATTGATAAGCCATTAGCCAGACTCATCAGGAAATAGAGGGAGAGGACTCAAATCAATAAAATTAGAAATGAAAAAGGAGAAGTGACAACAGACATTGCAGAAATACAAAGCACCTTAAGAGACTACTACAAGCAACTCTATGCCAATAAATGGACAACCTGGAAGAAATGGATAAATTCTTAGAAAGGTATAACCTTCCAAGACTGAACCAGGAAGAAATAGAAAATATGAACAGTCCAATCATAAGTAATGAAATTGAAACTGTGATGAAAAATCTTCCAAGAAACTAAAGTCCAGGACCAGATGGCTTCACTGGTGAATTCTATCAAACATTTAGAGAAGAGCTAACAGCCATCCTTCTCAAACTCTTTCAACAATCTGCAGAGGAAGGAACACTCCCAAACTCATTCTATGAGGCCACCATCACCCTGATACCAAAACCAGACAAAGATACTACCAAAAAAGAAAATTACAGACCAGTATCAATGATGAACATAGATGCAAAAATCCTCAACAAAATACTAGCAAACAGAATCCAACAACACATTAAAAGGATCATACAACACGAACAAGTGGGATTTATCCCAGGGATGCAAGGATTCTTCAATATACGCAAATCAATCAATGTGATACACCATATTAACAAATTGAAGAATAAAAACTATATGATCATCTCAATAGATGCAGAAAAAGCTGTTGACAAAATTCAACACCCATTTATGACAAAAACTCTCCAGAAAGTGGGCATAGAGGGAATCTACCTCAACATAATAAAGGCCATATACGACAAACCCACAGCAAACATCATTCTCAACGGTAAAAAACTGAAAGCATTTCCTCTAAGATCAGGAACAAGACAAGGATGTCCACTCTCACGACTATTAGTCAACATAGTTTTGGAAGTCTTAGCTATGGCAATCAGAAAAGAAAAAGAAATAAAAGGAATACAAATTGGAAAAGAAGAAGTAAAACTGTCACTGTTTGCAGATGACATGAAACTATACATAGAGAATCCTAAAAATGCCACCAGCAAACTACTAGAGCTAATCAATGAATTTGGTAAAGTAGCAGGATACAAAATTAATGCAGAGAAATCTCTTGCATTACGATACACTAATGATGAAAAATCTGAAAGTGAAATTATGGAAAAACTCCCATTTACCATTGCAACAAAAAGAATAAAATACCTAGGAATAAACCTACCTAGGGAGACAGAAGACCAGTATGCAGAAAACTATAAGACACTGATGAAAGAAATTAAAGATGATACCAACAGATGGAGATATATACCATGTTCTTGGATTGGAAGAATCAATACTGTGAACATAATTATACTACCCAAAGCAATCTACAGATTGAATGCAATCCCTATCAAATTACCAATGGCATTTTTTACAGAACTAGGACAAATCATCTTAAAATTTGTATGGAGACACAAAAGATCCCAGATAGCCAAAGCACTCTTGAGGGAAAAAAACGGAGCTGGAGGAATCAGACTCCCTGACTTCAGACTATACTACAAAGCTACAGTAATCAAGACAATATGGTACTGGCACAAAAACAGAAACATAGATCAATGGAACAAGATAGAAAGCCCAGAGATAAAACCACACACCTATGGTCAACTAATCTATGAAAAAGGAGGCCAAGATATACAATGGAGAAAAGACAGTCTCTTCAATAAGTGGTGCTGGGAAAACTGGACAGCTACATGTAAAAGAATGAAGTTAGAATACTCCCTAACGCCATACAGAAAAATAAACTCAAAATGGATTCAAGACCTAAATGTAAGACCAGACACTACAAAACTCTTAGAGGAAAACATAGGAAGAACAGTCGTTGACATAAATTACAGCAAGATCTTTTTTGAACCACCTCCTAGAGTAATGGAAATAAAAACAAAAATAAACAAATGGGACCTAATGAAACTTCAAAGCTTTTGCACAGCAAAGGGAACCATAAACAAGACGAAAAGACGACCCTCAGAATGGGAGAAAATATTTGCAAATGAATCAACGGACAAAGGATTAATCTCCAAAATATATAAACAGCTCATTCAGCTCAACATTAAAGAAACAAACAACCCAATCCAAAACTGGGCAGAAGACCTAAATAGACATTTCTCCAAAGAAGATATACTGATGGCCAAGAAGCACATGAAAAGATGCTCAACATCACTAATTATTAGAGAAATGCAAATCAAAACTACAATGAGGTATCACCTCACACCAGTTAGAATGGGCATCATCAGAAAATCTACAAACAACAAATGCTGCAGAGGGTGTGGAGAAAAGGGAACCCTCTTGCACTGTTGGTGGGAATGTAAACTGATATAGCCACTATGGAGAACAGTATGGAGGTTCCTTAAAAAACTAAAAACAGAATTACCATATGATCCAGCAATTCCACTACTGGACATATACCCAGAGAAAACTGTAATTCAAAAAGACACATGCACCCCATTGTTCACCGAAGCACTATTTACAATAGCCAGGTCATGGAAGCAACCTAAATGCCCATCGACAGACGAATGGATAAAGAAGTTGTGGTACATATATACAATGGACTATTACTCCGCCATAAAAAGGAACGAAATTGAGTCATTTGTTGAGACGTGGATGGATCTATAGACTGTCATACAGAGTGAAGTAAGTCAGAAAGAGAAAAACAAATATTGTATATTAACGCATGTATGTGGAACCTAGAAAAAATGGTACAGATGAACCGGTTTGCACGGCAAAAGTTGAGACAAAGATGTAGAGAACAAACGTATGGACACCAAGGGGGGAAATCCTCAGTGGGGTGGGGATGGTGGTGTGCTGAATTGGGCGATTGGGATTCACATGTATACACTGTTGTGTATAAAATTGATGACTGATAAGAACCTGCAGTACAAACAAACAAAAAAACTAATACTAAACTTTCTTTGGGTTATTTGTATGGAAATATGTTAATATAAGTGTTTCAGACATTACATGAAATTTCCAAAAAAAAAAAAAAAAGAATTGTTAACTGGTACTTCCCTGGTGGTGCAGTGGTTAAGAAGCTGCCTGACAATGCAGGGGACACGGGTTTGAGCCCTGGTCCAGGAAGATCCCGCATGCCTCGGAGCAACTAAGCCCGTGCACCACAACTACTGAGCCTGCGCTCTAGATCCCGTGAGCCACAACTACTGAGCCCACGTGCCACAACTACTGAAGCCCACATGCCTAGAGCCCATGCTCCACAACAAGAGAAGCCACCGCAATGAGAAGCCTGCACACCACAACAAAGTGTAGCCCGCACTCACTGCAATAGAGAAAGCCCACACGCAGCCACGAAGACTCAATGCAGCCAAAAATAAACTAATTAATTAATTAATTTTAAAAAAGAACTGTTAACTAGTAAAAGTTGGTTAACTACTAATGGGGCAAAGAAAACTCAAGAACACAGGAATAGCGAATGTTGGGAGCAGCTAATCCCCCTAAGACTGAGGGAGGTTATCCAAGGAAGGAACAGACTTGGAAATCCCCCATTCCAAACCAAGACTGAGATTTTAATCCCATTGGAGAGGGTTTGACTGTAGCCCACTGGATGGTAGAGAAGATCACTGGGATGCCATAGGCGGAGCTGGTTCACAGCCAGTAGTCCACTATGATGAGCAAGAAACCATCCTCCTTGGTACTGTCGAGAAACGAATGGTGAGTACAACTGGGTCTCTCATACACCGCTAGCAGCCATGTCATGAGAGCCAAAGCTAAAGCACCTTGAAAAGATCAAGAGAAGCACTTTCTCTGCTATGACTTGCACTATCCCTAACTACTAGAGGGTTAGTAGTACCCTCTACTAACAAGGCTTAACATTGGCAAAAGAAATGTTTGGTGTTGAGAAGGAAAAAAAATCCCTCTATCTGTCTAGGTTCTTCTGGCTGGTCTAAGAATTAAATTGACATGAGACAGATTAACAGGAGAAAATCAAATAAAAGTGTGTTAATATGTATACAGCGGAGAGACCCAGGAGAACTGAGTAACTCACCAAAAACGGCAGAAGCCCTCACCTTAAATACCATCTTCAGCTAAAGACAAGAAGTGGATGTTGGGGGTAGTGGTCTGGGACCTCAAAGGGGAGGAAGGCAATTGACATGGAGATGAAAAAGCAAATGTTTGGTAAACAAATGTTTGCTGGGCCATACAGAGGTAATGCGACACAGAGAGGAATTTTTACAGACTTTGCTAGGTTCTTCCCTGTCTGCCACACTTAGTTCATATTATACTGTAGCTACCTGTGGTGATAGCTCCCTTCCTGGAACAGGTCTTCTATCTATACTCTTTAGGCTGTTAGGGAAAGGTGAAAACTTCTTCCTGAGTCTTGACTGTTTTCAGCTGAAATAATCTGTATGCCAAAGAGACATTTTGCAGCGGCAAATTTTGCTCCCCTACAACAGGATCAAGCTCCAGTATCAAAACGCAGGCATCCCCCAACCACTCCTATTCAACATCATTATAGGAAGTCCTAGCTAACGCAATAAGGAACCAAAGGAAAGCAAAGTTATACACATTGGGAAGGAAGAGAGCAAACTGTCTTTGTGCTCAGATGCTAGGAATGTCTCTGTAGAAAACTCTGAAGAACTGAACAAGAAGAACTCCTGGAACCAACAAGCAATTATAACAAGGTACAGGAGACAAGGTAACATTCAAAAGTCAATTGCTAAAAAAAAAAAAAAAAAAAGTCAATTGCTTTCCTATACATCAGCAAAGAACAACTGGAATTTGAAATTAAAAACACATCATTTACATTAACATCAAAAAAAAACCTTAGAAATCTAACAAAATATATACTATATATGAGGAAAACTACAAAAGTGACGAAAGAAATCAAAGATCTAAATAAACAGATATTCCACGTTTATAAATAGGAAGACTGAATATGGTTATCAGTTCTTCTCAACTTGATTTAAAGATTCAATGCAATCTCTATCAAAACTCAGGCAAATTACTCAGTGGATACTGACAAAGTGATTCAAAAGTTTACATGGAAAGGCAAAAGACCTTTTTGCCTTTTATTGAAGAAAAAGAATAAAGTTGGAAGACTGACTACCCGATTTCAAGACTTACTATAATGCTACGGTAATCAAGACACTGTGGTATTGGCAAAGAATAGATAAATAGACTCAATGAGTCAGAATAGGGAACCCAGAAATAGACCCATACAAGTACCGTCAACCAATCTTTAACAAAGGAGCAAACACAATTCAATGGAGAATGGAGAAAAGAGAGTCCAACAAATGGTGCTAGAACAACTGGACAGCTACATGCAGAAAAGAAAAAGAACCTAGACACAAACGTTACATCTTTCACAAAAATTAAAATGGAAAACTATAAAACGTCTATAAGATAACATAGGATAAAATCCAAGTGACCTTGGGTTTGGCAATGAGTTGTTAGATACACCACCAAAAGCACAATCCATGAAAGAAAAAACTGATAAGTTGAACTTTATTAAAATTTAAAACTTCTGCTCTGCAGAAGACACTGTTAAGAGAATGAAAAGACAAAGCTACAGATTGGGAGAATATATTTGTAAAACATATATCTGATAAGGACATATGTCTAAAATATACAAAGAACTATTAAAACTCAACAGTAGGAAAAACAACGCAAAGTGAGCAAAAGATCTAAATAAAAACCTCACCAAAGAAGATATATAAATGGCAAACAAGCACCTGAAAGGACGCTTAACATCATATGTCATTAGGGAATTGCAAATGAAAACAACGAGGTACCACCATACACACCTATTAGAATGGCTAAAATCAAACACAGTGACAACACCAAATGCTGATGAAGATGTGGAGCAACGGGAATTCTCATTCACTGCTGGTGGGCATGCAAAATGGTACAGCCACACTGGAAGACAGGTTGGCAGCTTCTTACAAAGTTAAACATCGTCTTATCATACGAGTTGGCAAATGAACTCACCAATATTTACCCAAATGAGTTGAAAAGTTATGTCCACACAGAAAGCTGCACACAGATATTCCAAAGTTTGGAAGCAACCAAGATGTCCTTCAGTAGGTAAATGGATAAACAAACTGAGGTACATCTATACAATGGAATGTTATTTAGTGATTTAAAAAAAGTGAGCTCTCAAGCCACAGAAAGACAAGGAAGAACTTGAACGCATGCCAGTAAGTGAAAGAAGCCAGACTGAAAAGCCTACATATGGTAAAATTTCAACCATGCAACTTTCTGGAAACAGCAAAACTATAGAGACAATAAAAAGATCAGTGCATTGTTAGGGTCCCAGCAGGAGGAGAGAAGGGGAAAGGGATGAATAGGTAGCACACGGGGGATTTTTAGGGGAGCGAACTATTTTGCGTGATACTGCAATGTTGGTTACGTGACATTATGCATTTGTCAAAACCCATAGAAACGTGCAAAAGAAGGAGTGAACCCTAATGTAAACTATGGACAGTGGTTACTAGTGTATTGGTTCATCAACTGTAACAAATGTACCACACTAATGCAGTAATAACAGGGGAAACTGTCTGGGTGGAGTAGCAGGTAGGGAATATATGGGAATTCTCTGTACTTTCTCTTCAGTTATTCTGTAAACCTAAAACTGCTCTAAAAGATAGAAGTACATTATTTATTTTTTAAAAGCAGGGCAAGGAAGGATGGCTTTAGAGCTGAGAGGCAATAAATTGACAACTGGCACAGAAGCCAACAGGGTGGTGGAACTGCTCGTAAAGCTAACAGAATTTGAATTCAAGAAAGAGAATACTCTGGTATGGTCAGACAATGACTGGAGCACTAGAGCCAGCTTATCAGGACGTGGCCTATTGGAAAGGATCCAGGAGAGCTGGAAGTCTGAAAACTCTGGCCTGTTATGGAATTTGAGGGAATTGAGATGTTTAACTTGGAAAAAAAATAAATTTGAAGAATTTAACAACTATCTTCAAATACTGGATAAGCTGTCACTTAGAGAAAAGAATAAATTTATTCTATATTTTTTTAGAGGTCAGAGCAAGATTCCACGGAAGTTACAGTGAATCAAACCCAGCATTTAGAATTGCTCAAACGTTGAGCAGGCTGCCTTGTTAAGAATGAGGTTCAGTCGAGTCTGGAAGATCACTTATTAGAATAATTGCAGAAAGGACTCTTGCGTGAAGTTGAACTAAATCCAGATGATTTCAAAGGTCCCTTCCAACTCCAAAGTCTATGAAAAGTCAGAAAGGTTATATAAGGTTTTGAAAGATAAGTAGGTGTCAAGCCTACTGTGAAAGAGGCAGAGGATGTACATGCATTACTACACACACACACACACACACACACACACACACACGCACTCACTATACGTACTGAAGGAGTGAAATGTGGCAGAGTGAAAGCTGTTTATTTCCTTACAGTGTTGTACACATAATAAGAGCCTAATAAGAATTTGGACATTATTAAATTCAGTTTTGAAAGGTATATTTTCAATGTTACAAGGAATCCTGAATAAAATTTGGCCTGCCTGAATTCCTCCCCTCCTACGCTACAGCTAAAAGGGGTGGAATCATGAGAAAGGTAGGGAAAGGGTAAGCTAGGAAAAACGGAGGTGTCACTGAAGCCAAGAGAAATATTGCCAGAATAAATGAGTGATCAAGACTGTCAAATGTAATTGGAGAGCTCAAGGTAACACAAGGATCGAAAAATGTCTCGCGGATCTGGTAGTTAGAAGGTAGATCTTAATGTTCAGTAGTGTGATAGGTGCAAGTCAGATTTTTCAAAACTGAAGGCAGTGCACCATGCCTTAAAGGTAAGTGAATGTCTCCGGCAGGCAAGCCTGAACACTTCAACAGGAAGTACCCGTGCCAGGAAATTCTTAGGGACTGCCGCTTTTCTGCTCCTTGGTTTATTTACAGATAATAATTCAGACTGCTCTCACAGACGTTTTCCTGCCTATTTGGAATCTAAGGTGTTCTGCTTGGCTATTCTGCTAACAGTTCACCCCTGCCATCTGACAACCCCTACCCCCAACTTGGCTTTGTTTTACCAAAGCCCTTGATACAATGGCAGCTTTGCACAGCCCTCTCTACTGGGAGCATCTGAGTTGCCTCTACACCCAGTAGGTAAGTGTAGACTATGCTGTGGAGAAGTTTGACTGAAAGGAAAGAGAAAGATAGGAAAGACTTGAAGAAAACAGTGTGCAGCACATTTACAGGCTAAAAGGAATGATCCGGTGGAGAAGGAAAGGGGGAGGACCTTTCTGTCTCCAGCAATCCTTCCAGGGCCAATGGAAAGTTCTTCCTTAAATTTAATTTTGTGTCAGCCTGTAAAAACTTTAAATCCTCCCAGTAAAAGTCAAGTCACAATTATAAAGCTAAAACCCTTAAACGACTTAATTACATGTAACTACAGCATATACAAGATGGCACTCCATCAGTGCTCGGACACAGGCAAGCAACCACAGGCCAGACCAGAGGAGCTTAGCAAAGGGTGTGCAGTTTTTCCCAGTTCCCAAGTGCCCTCCAACTCACGTGGCCACGTTGCCAAAGGCTCCAGATATCAACGGCAGGTAGGTTCTAAAAAAGTAAGGGACCACGAAGTGACTTCCTTAATCAGGGGGTTTTCAAACTTTAGCATATATCAGAACCACCTGGAGGGCTTGTTAAACACAGATTGCTGAGTCCAGCCCCAGGGTTTCTGACTCAGCAGGTCTGTGTTGTTAGAATTTGCATTCCTAACAAGTCCCCAGGTGACGCTGACGCTGCAGGTCCAGGGCCGGCACTTAAGAGAACCGCTAATGAGTCTGTAGCAGCAACACTGATGAACATTAGATTTTTAATATCCCACTTTCCAGGTGACATTCCAGACCAATCAAAGCCAAATCACCAGGGGTGGGACCCAAGCATCCGCGTTTGTAAATCTCCCCAAGTGGTGCCCATTCCAACATGCAGACACAGTTGAGGACCACTGCTCTACATTCTTCTTCCTTATGAGTAAAACAAGGCTGGTATTTGGATGACTTGTTCATGTTTGGCTAATTGCCTTTGTGAATCTCATGGTCCTGAGACCTTGTCACCTGAACCTCCACAGGTAGATCTGGGCTACAGCCTAGAAATCTGCATTTTAAGATTCATATCATCACAATCCCCAGATAATTCTGTGGCAGGTAGTCCAAGAATCACAGTTAAACGATAAAGTTCAAACTCCTTGTCAACAGAACACACAGCTGGTTATAATTTGGTTCCTGCATCCCTCACAATCACCCTTATTCCTTCCCTTTTCCAAACACGATGCATGTCTTTCCATCCATTGCCATCCTCTCAGCCTCCAATGCCCTTTCACCTCTTATCACATGCTTAGTTTATATCCACCCACAGTAAACATACAACAAATAAAGTAAGAAAATATTTTATTATTATATTTATTACCAAAAGTAATAAATATTTTTTAAAGTGTTACATTTTAACCATATATTGAAGCCATTTTTTAAATGTACCATTAGGGGGTAAATGAAAAGCATACATGTCGGGAAAATTGTAATTATCTTTAATTTTGAAAGAAAAAAAAAATTCTTACAAGGCAACAAGAAAATAACAAAAGCCAGAATAGAGAATGGGCAAAAGACAAAAAGGGTTAGAAATAAACACAAATGGCCAATAAGCACGCAGGAGAAAAAATGTCCAGCTTCATCAGTAAACAAAGGGATGCAAGTTAAAACCACTTGTCAGGGCTTCCCTGGTGGCGCAGTGGTTGAGGGTCCGCCTGCCGATGCAGGGGACACGGGTTCGTGCCCCAGTCCGGGAAGATCCCACGTGCCGCGGAGCGGCTGGGCCCGTGAGCCATGGCCACTGAGCCTGCGCGTCCGGAGCCTGTGCTCCGCAACCGGAGAGGCCACAACAGTGAGAGGCCCGCGTACCGAAAAAAAAAAAAAAACCCTACTTGTCAGGGCTTCCCTGGTGGCGCAGTGGTTAAGAATCCGCCTGCTAATGCAGGGGACACGGATACCACAAGGAAGAGTAGCCTGCAACTAGAGAAAGCCCGCGCATAACAACAAAGAGCCAACGCAGCCAAAAATAAATAAATAAAAAACAAAAAAACCTACTTGTCAGGTTGGCAGAGACAAAAATGCAAAGCACCCACTGATAACAAGGGGATGAGGAAACAGACATTCAAATACATTTCTGATCTGGAGAGGAAGCTGGTATTAACTTTCAGGATACAAATTTGGCTATATGAACAAAAGCCTTTACCCAAGTGATTTCCTCTAGGAAATTTTCTTACAGAAATAATCATATACTTATGTATGGGTTAGTCAATTAGGATATTTTTCAAAGAATCATTTATAATAACTGGTGAACAAGAGGGGATAGAATGCTGTAAGTCCAGGAAAGAACAATGGAAGCACCTAATGGCATAGGACAGAGGTCGGCAAACTTTTTCTGTACAGCTGTAGAGTACATATTTTAGGCTTTTCAGGACCCTAAGAGACGGGCACGACTACTCAACTCTGCCATGGTGATGTGAAATCAACCACAGACATTACATAAATGAAAGGGCATGGATGTATTCTGATAAAAGTTTATGTAAGGACACTGTAATTTGAATTTCATATAATTTTCATGTGTCATAAAATATTCTTCTTCTCTTGACTTTTGTCAGCCATTTAAAATTTAAAACCCATTCTCACCTGGCAGGCTGTACAGAAACAGGTGGCAGGTTGGACTTGGCCTGCAGCTATAGTTTGTCAACTCCTGGCATAGGAAAATGCTCAGAAAATATTGGTAAGGGATTAAAGTAGATTACATAAAAGAATATAAACACAGAGAAAAGACTAGAACCAGAATATCTGAGATTGGAGCCCCAGGTTTTTTCAAAGCTCCATAGACACAGACAGATTTGAGAGTCACTGCAATAAAATGTTAAATAGTGGTTATTTCTGAAGGATGAGATTATGGGCAATTTATCTCTTTTTTGTACTTTTTGTATCTTTCAGATTTTCTACAATAAATAAGTATTACTAATCAGGAAAATGTTAAAATAAGCAAGAAAAATTTCTAGCTTAGAGTTTCTCAACCTTGACACTCAAGACATTTTGAGCCAGATAATCCTTTGCTGCAGGGCTGTCCTGTGCACCGCGGGAGGTTAAGCAGCATCCCTGGCTCTACCCACTACATACCAGAAGCACCTCCCCAGGTGTGACAACCAACAACCAAAAATATCTCCAGATATTGCCAAATGTCACCTGGGGAACAAAGTCGTGGCCCGTTGAAAACCACTGACTTAGAAGAAAGATCTGACCTCCAGCATACCTTTGTGAGAGGAGAAAAGATGGAGTATTGTACTTATTCTTTCTAATCTTTAGGCCTCTATGAAAGGCTTTATGTTTGTCCAAACCATACAGTAATAAAAATACAGTGTTTACGAGAATAAACATTGTAATTACAAATGCAGTGGTGCTTGGAACATAATTTCTCGTTTTTACTTTTTCACAACTGTCTGATTAATCAACATTCTGGACGTAAAACCCTTCAGAAAGGTGAATTTGTTGACTTATTGAGATAAATACATTGAGTCACATGAGTTTTGTATCCATGAAGAGCTTACTTAGGCTCCTGCAGTTGACAGTGTGAAGGGGCTTCTTATAAGCTTATTTTTATACAACATTAGGAAAAGTTTTGCACCTGACCCTTTTCATTATGAAATGTTTCAGACATACATAACAGAATTGAGAATTACTTAACCACCACGTACTAGCCACCAGAGCAGGGGAATAAAACCCTATACATACAATCACTGTGCTGACCATCTATCACATTTTCAAACCCCCGAAAGTAATCACTTTGCCAAATTATCATCCCCATCCATTTCTTTGTAATTTTTGTCAACGAGTTACACAGCCTGGTTTTAGCTATATGACCAGCACGGTATAGAAGACTCTTGAGTAAATTTATGCTTCAGTTCCGCTGAGGCCAAGGTACTGCACATATATCTTAGTCGTTTATAATCAAAAGATAAAGCGCACCCTGTGCAATTGAGAAAGGGCATTTGGGAGCCGCACCTGAAAGACTCAGCCCTCTCTATGATTGCCCACACTTCCTTTGTCCTGCTGCATCCTTTACATTTCTTTCTTTCTTTTTTTTTTTTTTTTTTTTTTTGCGTTATGTGGGCCTCTCACTGTCGTGGCCTCTCTCGTTGCGGAGCACAGGCTCCGGACGTGCTGGCTCAGTGGCCATGGCTTATGGGCCTAGCCGCTCCGCGGCATGTGGGATCTTCCCGGACCGGGGCACGAACCCGTGTCCCCTGCATCGGCAGGTGGACTCTCAACCACTGTGCCACCAGGGAAGCCCGCATCCTTTACATTTCTTAAAGCCTTAGGTGAGTAAGCCTTTCTTAGCCTTAGTGTGAGTCCTTTCAATTGTCCAACCTTGTTTATACCTTCAATGATACTTGATCTATGTTCAGAGAACAGGATTACATTTATTCCTAGTGGAAAAGATGTATTGTTTTCACATGCCTTTTGAAAGGGCTTTCAAGTTTTTTCTCATCTCTTATACTCAAAACTGATTAAAAATGTATACAGCTGTGACAAAACAAGAACAGATAGTATGAGTGATAGTGACAAATTTGCCTCTTTGCTAATTTGTAGCATTTTTCATTTCTGGAAACCTAAATGAACGTTCTTTCCCCTAATAAAATGTTTCTACAAGAAACCTTCCTTCTGATATCTCCAGATGTAAGAATTGTTTTTTCTGTATAATTCTTCCAATGCACATAATTTACATTCATGATTAAATTATTATTTTGTAAGATGAAAATCAGAAAAAATCATTTTGACAAATGTGCAGCGATACTCCAGGGCCATGCCTTGATCTTCTCCCAGCCTGTCTCTGGCTCGTGTCGTGTTCCTCCTTTGCCTTCTGCTCCTGTTGAAATATCCTCCTCCTCATCTCTGCTGATATAAATTCTACTTTACCTTCAAGAGTTAGCTTAAATCTGGCCTTCTCCATCAAAGTCTTCCTGGCCTGCCCCAAAGCCTTCCTATAAATCCATTCCTATAGAACACTCTGCCAGTGTTACTCAGTGTGGATAATACTAGTATTCCATTAGATGGAACTGTAGTCCTTTCAGAAAATTTTTAAGTTCTATAAGAATTGAAATCTTGTTCAATATCTCTTGCTTTATGTATCTTTATTTTCAATGCCTAAAAACAACGCCTAAAAATCACCTTGCACATATTAGGAGTTGGATGAGTATTTGCAGATCGGTTTGATAAGGAGAACACAGAGGAGAACATCATGTTCAAGAGTTTGGGTTCTGGATCAAATCCTGGTTGTACTGCTTACCATGGACAATTAAACTCTCTGATTCTCATTCACACAATAAGGATAATTATAGAATCTACCTTGTTGGGCTGCTGTAAAGATTTATAAAGATTAAATAAGAGAATGCAAGGTAGCCACAGGAAAAACTCCCTGGGTTTCTCCTTTACTCTCACCCTCACAATACTTCTGACACCAGATGTGTGGGTTTTCCACACACATCAAGCAATTCTGCAACACCAGCCGGGTGTCCTACAGTTCAGTTCAGTTCTTACACCATCCATCTGTAGTTAGCATCAGATCCCACAAGTTCAGGGCTCAGTCCCATGAGACTGCCTCCACTTTAGATGCCAATCACCAGTCCCAGGTTGTTACCTGTACCTTTGACTGACCTGCTATAAATTGGGGCTCCCGGAAATTTGCTAGAACAGCTCACAGAAATCAGGGAAATACTCACTTACACTTGCTGGTTAGCTATGTAACAAAGGATATGATAAAGGATATAGATGAACAGGCAGATGAAGATATACATAGGGTAAGATCTGAAAGGGTGCTGAGCTCAGGAGCTTCTGTCCCCAGGGAGCTGGGGTGCACCGCCCTCCCAGCACACAGATGTGTTCACCAACCCACCAGCCTCCATCCTAAAGCTACCTAGGAGCAAATCAAGAGTTGCCTCATAAGAATACAATACACTTCTATCACCCAAGAAATTCCAAAAACTGTAGGAGCTCTGCGTCAGGTACTGGGGTCAGAGAACAAACATTAGAACAAAATATACTCCTAGTGCTCTTATCACTTAGGAAATTACAAAGATCTTAGGAACTCTGTGCCAGGAACTGCGGGCAGAGACCAACATATGTATATTTTCTATTATTTCACAGTGGCTTAGCACACAGTAAACCTCAATATATGATAGACATTTCTTAAATTATCATCAGTAGTGTCAAGAAGGATATTTCTTCTTGCCTAACGATTGTACTAAGTTCTTCAAGATGAAAAGATGCTATTAGTTTATAACGTAAGAGTGACTCTCACCAGAGCGATACCTCATTCCACAGGCAAAAATGGGTTTGCGAAAGTCAATTTATAATATTCACTATTATAATGTCCAAATAGGCATCAGGGAATCTGAAATAGCTGGATTCCGTATACATTATACTGGGTGATGCTGGTAATATATTCTTCCTGGGTAATTCTGCTTTCCTTCTATCATAAAACATAATTGTGTCTAATACATAAATATAAACAATCCCAACAAATTAGTCCACACCAGAAAATCACAATTAGTTAATTCACTAATTGAGTGTTTTTGTACTTTATTATCAAATATATTATTTTTTGTTTTATGTTATATATTTTTATTTCTAATTAAATCCACTACTGACCAGAAATACATTAAACTCATCTTTAAATATTTAGCCTTCTTGCATTTACACATTCATTCAAAGACTACTGAGAACAAACTAGACTCAAGGCTCTGGGTTAGGCTGTCTGACGCGTTCAAAGATAAATAAAATATATTAGATCCTTAAAAATCTGTATTCTCTTACAGGAGATTAAACGCATACACAAATACCCATAATATAGTATAGGGTGGAACAAGTGTCAAGGAAGAACTAAAAGAATTCAAATAAAGAAGAAATCACTTCCAGGTGAAAGAGGAGGGAAAAGTAGCAGTAGCAACTGAAGTGGCCTTAAATCCTCAAAGAGGTATGCAAAGATGACAGGCCATTTCACAACTAGGACACCATTTCAGATAATATATTCAACTGTTCAAATTTGAAATATATTGAACTGTTAATACCTGTAGCCAATATATAGGATCTAAATGAAACTAACAAATTATTTTTTTCAACAGAATGTAAACAGAACAATAATCATGAATTCTATTATTCCCTATTATGGATTTGATAATTCAAAGCTTTTAGCAGTAATTAGTAAATATCCAGATTGCAAAGATTAATAACATGTTCCTGCTAATAGCAAACACTTTTGGGATCAGAGTGTACACACACACACCCCTTGAATTCTTTGCACCTAACATCTAAAATCTGAGAGAAAATATTCTTATTCCCACAGTCTTATTCCCCAATCTTCTAGTGCTTTAGAACATACTATCCCCACCAGGCAATGAGCCATGCATTATACAGACTATATTTGGAATATCATGTCTAATTCTGAACATGCTGCAATTTAAGAAAAACAATGACAAGCATTTGTCCAAGGGGGAGTGACCAGGGCAGTGAGGGTCTAGAAATCATAGGTTATAAGAAATGGATGGGGGCTTCCCTGGTGGCGCAGTGGTTGAGAGTCCGTCTGCCGATGTAGGGGACGCGGGTTCGTGCCCCGGTCCGGGAAGATCCCACATGCCGCAGAGCGGCTGGGCCCGTGAGCCATGGCCGCTGAGCCTGCGCGTCCGCAGCCTGTGCTCCGCAACCGGAGAGGCCACAACAGTGAGAGGCCCGCGTACCGCAAAAAAAAAAAGAAGAAACGGATGGGATAAAAGGGCATGGATGGTCCACAGCAAGAAGGCTAAGGATGGATATTAGAGCTGTCTTCAAATATTTGATGGACTCTAGTGTTTTACCCTGGAGATGGGCGGCAAATGATCTGTTATTTGTAACAGTTAAAGTGTGGATTTTGCAAATGATTTATTTTCATATAAACTAGAAAGAGGTCAATATTATCAAGATACTCTCCCTCAGTTACATTTCAGTGTTTTCTTAAATGGCCCATAAGTGTAATTATACGTATATCCAGTTATCTATATTATCTATGTTCCCACACCTCATTAAGTCTCTCATAAGTCAGACAGTAACTTCCCTAAGGCTCAAATACCATAATACAAAAGAGTTGACATCTAGAGCTAATGAGAAGAATTAGAAACAAGCAGGCAGACTCAAACTCAACCAAAAAAACAAAACCTTAAGCTTGTTCCATCAAGGAAAGGATCTTCTTAGAAAAGTATTGAGCTGCCTGATACTAAAAGTATCCAAGTAGAACCTTCAGGATTATTTGAATGGTTATAGGAGGGGTCACCACAATGACCAGGGGCATAATCTCTAAGACCCCTTTTAACACTGAAAATCCATGCAACAGAATAGGTGCGAAAATATCTGGAAAACACACCACAGTTCTTTAATTGCAAAACAAATATTTGCCAAAGCCAAAACAAGAAACTGCAACAATCTTTCTTTTTTCTGAAGTTTTCTAGTGACACAATCCCTTCCATAAGGGGTGCAGTAGAGATAACCTTGATGACTGTGAGTCCCGACCCCAACATGTAAAATACTTCAACTCAATTACAAATCTAGGAACATGGGAATTACTATCACTCACGACTTATTGGAAGAATGAGAACATAGTTTCTCTAAGGAAAAATCATACACAACTACATAAATAAGCATTTGAATAAGGGGCAACCCATAGATAATTTGCTTAAAATCTTAATTGTTCTGTCAAGCAGAGAGCTGAATTAAAGACAGGCAATCAAAGGCAGTGATTATAAAGCACTCATCCAGTTGGAGTCATGCTAACAATGGGATCCCCTAGCCATCACGCTAGCACTGATATTATTTTGACATTTTTATAAACAATCTGTTAGAGGGAGACTTCTCCAGATTCAAAGAATAAATTTAGCTTCTTCAAGTACTAAGTTGTCAAACTGGTTAGGGATAAACTGCCTTAAAATGTCACATGATTGAAGGAGTGGGCAGCAGAAAAGAGACAGATGGGCTTCAAGGTGAGTTGCAAGTAATGCTTTTAAGCAAAAATTACCCCAAGAATCAGCCACTTAATAATGGATGACTTTCCAATCTATATCTCTAATCCTGACTTCCCTTCATGAAAACCAGGCCTGTATAGCCATCTGCCAATTATATATTCCCAGCTGTATGTCCCACAAGCACATCAAACTCAAGATATCTCAATGTGAACTCTTCATCTCCCATTCTTCCCCACTTCAAATCCTCCTCCTGTAGTCTCCTGCACATTTGCTAATACCATCAATCATCAATTGCTCAAGCCAGAAACACAGAAGTCACCATATTCTACCTGTAGCAGAGATAGTCTACTGGCCACCAAAATCTATGTTCTCCTGCACCACGTACCCCTTGCACTTTACAAGTGGTCTTATGACAAGTTTCTCTCCTATGAAATGAGAACAAAGGTGATGGAGGCCACTTTTGGGTGTGGCCCATAATACTCCTGTGTTTACACCTTCATGCACTTTCCCCCTTCCTAAGGATTAAAACAGCAATAATCAAAGCAATCTTGGAAGATAGATACTGAAGACGGTCCAGGTGTGATGAATTAGGATCCCTCAGAGATGAATCAGATCCACCTACCACCAACATCAGCAACCTAGAACACACTCTAAACCTGAAAAAGAAATAAATTTTGACTGTTCGAGCTATTGCATCTTGGGGTCTCTTTGTTGCGGTAGTTTAGCCTAGCCTAACTAATACACTACTCTTATCTGCCCATAATCATAAATCACCAAGTCCGGCTTCCTACATATTTCTCAAGTCCACTTCCTCCTAGCTCTCCTTACTTCTATGACCAAAGCCCCTTATCTCTTCATTGTTCCACCACCTCTTTACACATGTCTCTCACTCCAGGCTTGCTCACTTCTCTGCTGTAGAGGATACCTTTTGGGTTTCTCACAACCCTACATCTCTCCATTCCACCATCCTAACAGTCTCTGGGGAGGCTGTCTTCCACGGAGGTTGTCTTCTGAGGAATCACCTCTCCCCAGGGATGTAGTAGCCTTGCTATCCAGGTAGGAGTGATACCATCACCTAGCCTCGGGGGAGGGTCCTAGGTGGAATTAGCCAATCAGAGTAGTTCTATACCCCTTGGCCAGAATTTTGGTTTGATTGAGTAAGAGATGCTCTGTATGTCTCTATTTTCTCACTTTGAACATACATATAGTCCCAGGAGCTGTTGGCAGCCATCTTGCAACCAGGAAGTTGTAGAGACACCAAGGAAGGCAGAGCTGGAAAAAACTGAATCTTTGGTGACACAATTCAGCTGAGGAGTCAAACTTACCTTGCTACCTCTAGATCGGGGTCCCCAACCCCCGGGCCATGGACCAGTACCGGTCCACAGCCTGTTAGGAACCAGGCCGTACAGCAGGAGGTGAGCGGCGGGTGAGCGAGCCAGCGAAGCTTCGTCTGCCGCTCCCATCGCTCGCATTACTGCCTGAACCATCCCCCCACCTTCCGTGGAAAAACTGCCTTCCACGAAACCGGTCCCTGGTGCCAAAAAGGTTGGGGACCGCTGCTCTAAACATTCCATTTATGTGTGTCAATAAATTCCCTTGTTATACAATCCAACCTGAGTTTGACTTTCTATTACTTACGATGCAAAGGGTACTAATTGAAACATTCTTCATTCCAATCCCAGTTCATCCTCCACATAACTCAAAAGAACAATGTCTTTAAAATGAAAACCTGATCAAATAATCCCCCACTTGAAAACACTGAAAGCTTTCCTAAGGCCTTAGCCCAACATACTGGGTCCTTTACCCCATCTACCTCTCCAAACTCATTTCATGGTCTTCAAATCTGCAAAATTCACGTACAGAAATACCAAGGACCTTTTTTTGTTGTTGTTGTTTTTGTTTTTTGTTTTTTGCGGTACGCGGGCCTCTCACTGTTGTGGCCTCTCCGGTTGCGGAGCACAGGCTCCGGACGCGCAGGCTCAGCGGCCATGACTCACGGGCCCAGCCGCTCCGCGGCATGTGGGATCTTCCCGGACCGGGGCACGAACCCGTGTCCCCTGCATCGGCAGGCGGACTCTCAACCACTGCACCACCAGGGAAGCCCCCAAGGACCTTTTTGTTTCAGAAACACTGAACTCTTCCCTTATACCACACTACATTCCCAGAACTGTTTTCCTTATTATGCAGCAATTCCCTCCTCCTGGATGGGTGTAGTAGCTTTTGGAACTACATACATCCTCACCCAAGTTGAAAAAGAGGTTGAAACATATTATTATGAGACATTCACCAAAGACTTGTGTGTAGTAGTAGAAAGTTGGCAACAACTCAAATGCCCATCCACAGGAAAATGAATAAATGCATTATGATATATTCAGATAAAACTATAAGGCAATTAAATAAGTGACATATCTACATGAATAAATCTCAAACATATGATGTTGACGAAAAAATAAGTCACAGAAGAATTCACACAGTATCACTGAAACATGCAAAACAAAAAAAATATTGTAGAAGTAAAAATACACTTGAGAATGATATTTCTGGGGAAAGAGGGAGGTAAATGATATCAGGGAGGGATGTACAGGCAGCTTCAAATCTATATGTAATGTTTCACTTCTGAAAAAGGATTTAAAGCAAATATTGCAAAAAGAATAAAGTATGGCACAGTGAGGTAGTGTTGTACAAGAATGTTCATTCTAATATTGTTTATACCATTCTGCACACTGGAAATATTTTTATATATTACATAAAATATCACATTCAAAAGCTTTCTTATCCTCCTTCCCTAACCTCATTAACTTCATTAAAGCTGGTTCTACAGCAAATGGTCTATGACCAGAATAATGAAGAAGATCTGGTCACCAAACTTTAGGAAAGATATAATCAAGCTAAGGAAGGTTCAAAAAAGCAACTGAAATAGTGCACTGTGTTGGTGGAACTATGGAAATACAGCTTCTCATACACTGCTGGTAGAACCATGAATTTGTATAACTTACACAAGAAAAACTTGACAATGTCTATTAAAGGAAAGAAGGAAGGAGAGGAAGACAGGGAAGAAGAAGGGAAAGAGCCCAAGTCAGTTTACTAGGGTTTTTGGTAATGCCTCCTGAGGAGCTGTCTGAGCTATTAATAAAGACTCTGGACACACCAAATGCTTAACTTGCTAAGCAATATGGCAGGAGGCAAGACAATCCTATTTCTTTATTCATTCTCTTTTCAAGCTTTACCTCAGTTTTCTTGTAACAATAAATGTCCTTAACCATAAAGTTTGCCTATAAAAGTTCTCACTCTTATATTTCTACTTACACAGCAGCCAAAGAGTCCCTAGGTTGCTGGAGGGCAATTTTTCGTAAGATTGAATCTGGCCCACCATGTCTAAATCAAATCATCCCAAAGACCTATGTGAAGTCAATAAAAACCACACAAATAGAAATTCTACACTTTGTTGCCAAAAGCAGGTAGATGATAGCATGAATGAATAAATAAATGTGTGTCTGTGTGTGTGTATACATAAAGAGAGAGAAAAAAGAGAGAGAGATTGATTTAGGTGTACACAGGCAAGAAGTTTACACTAACGACTAATCAGGCTCGTTTCTGAAAGTAAAGAATCACATGCCAATATGAAATAAGGCTCTCGACAATTTTTAAGTTGACAGTTGAAAATTTTCCTAAACAGAAATGTCATAATTATTATGACAATGTGACTATATCAATCACTAATGTTGAGAAATCACAACATAAATTAAGAATATATTATGTAGGGTCAAAACTAGCTTAATTATAACCTTACTGTGCCTTTAAATCATAGTCTAATTAGGGAGGAAAGGAGATTTTAAGGGAATTCAAAGAAACAAATTTAAGTTTCTAAAGGGAGACAAAATACAGAACTCCTTGGTATGAAGAGATGGAGAAAGCAGCAAATCTATTTCTGAACACTAATTAGAATCACTACCTACTATAAATTTCAACTTTGTTAAATATAATTAACGTTGATATTAACTGGAAACCTAAATATTATGTTTGTTCTGATTCATAAAACACTCACTCTACTTAAGAACACTGGCACGTCACAATCAAGTTTGCAATTACTTACTAACCACTGCACTGCCCCAAATCTACAATATTAAAAAAACAAAATACAAAAACCCCTGACATTCACAGAATGCATTGTTCAATAAAAGTCATTGACCAGTTGTCAGTAAACTGTCAAACGAAAAGCCCTACAGGAAAGCAGAAGGGGAGAGGTCATGAAAATCAAAACAAGTGTGGCTGTGAGACTGGTTCGTTTACTAGAACTCATAATTTATACCAGACAGTTTTATGCTATTCTTGTGGCTGCATTAAAAAAATATTTGTTAAGCGCCTGCCATCTGCTAGGGATTGGAAGGACATGGCAATACTTACTTCCCCTCCCTCACCTATTGCATGCAATCAGTCACCACATTTCACAACTCTGCCTCCTTGCAAGCTTCCTCTCTCACATTCTCTCATCTCCTCCCTCCAGGTTGCTACCGCCTTAGTTTAAGACCTTACGACACGGGGGCTTCCCTGGTGGCGCACTGGTTACGAATCCGCCTGCCAATGCAGGGGACACGGGTTCGAGCCCTAGTCCGTGAAGATCCCACGTGCCGCGGAGCAACTAAGCCCGTGCACCACAACTACGGAGCCCGTGTGCCCTAGAGCCCGTGCTCCACAACAAGAGAAGCCGCCGCAATGAGAAGCCCGCGCACTGCAACAAAAAGTAGCCCCAGCTCACCACAACTAGAGAAAGCCCATACGCAGCAACGAAGACCCAACACAGCCAAAAATAAATTTAAAGAAAAAAAAAAAGACCTTACAACACGCTCACATCTGGGCAATATATATTTTTTATATTTTTACATTTTTTATTTATATATATAAACATATATATATAATTCACTATAGCACTGTATTAGCAAAAAACTGAAAAGGTCTAAATATCTATCAATAGGGAACTGGTTAGATAAATTATGGTCCAATAATCAAATTCTATGAAGCTGTTAAAAAGAACAAGACAACATTCTACGTACTGATATGAAATTATCTCTAAGATATATTAAATGAAGAGATCGAGATGCAACACTTGTTTACAGTATGCTACAATTTGATTTTAAGGTGATAATGTTAAAATAAAATGTAGACCAGGATTGAAAATCCCCCAAGCAGGCAAAATCATTTAAGCCACATAAGTAAAACCAAATTAGCTTATTTCATGAACACAAGCAAAACTTAACTCAGGTTATTCCTTGTAAATGCCTCTGACAATCATAAAAGAAACTTAAGTCATCTCCCTAAAATGGTATAAGGTAACCACTCTTAACCAATGCCCTGCTATCTAGAAATGATTGTATTGATTACAAATTGATTGTAATAATCAATCACTGTAAAGGTTTAACAACTTCATCATTTTCACTTTATAAGCCATCCTGTAATGCCATCCCTCTGAGCTTCATCTCAGTATTGGATATGAAGATTCCCAGTTCACAAACTGTTCTCTTGTACACTATCAACTCTTACTAAATACTATTTTACTGATCTAGTTTTAACTGTTATTATTTCTGGTTTTTTGACAATGTATATAATATATAGAACACACATACACTACACACACACATACACACACACACACACACACACACACACAC